>NW_006773655.1:29097-52537 GCF_000442215.2 Lipotes vexillifer | reverse complement strand
GCGTCGTGTTTTCATTGTTATTTGTCTCTTAGGTATTTTTTGAATTCCTTATTGATTTCTTCAGTGATCTCTTGGTTATTTAGCAATGTAGTATTTAGCATCCATATGTTTGTGTTTTTTACATTTTTTTCCCTGTAATTCATTTCTAATCTCATAGCACTGCAGTCAGAAAAGATGCTTGATATGATTTCAATTTTCTTAAATTTACTGAGGCTTGATTTGTGAACCAAGATGTGATCTATCCTGGAGAATGTTCAGTGCGCACTTGAGAAGAAAGTGTAATCTGCTGTTTTTGGATGGAATGTCTTATAAATATCAATTAAATCCATCTGGTCTATTGTGTTTTTTAAAGCTTCTGTTTCCTTATTTATTTTCATCTTGGATGATCTGTCCATTGGTGTAAGTGAGGTGTTAAAGTCCCCCACTAGTATTGTATTACTGTCGATTTCCTCTTTTATAGCTGTTAGCCGTTGCCTTATGTATTGAGGTGCTCCTATGTTGGGTGCATATATATTTATAATTGTTCTATCTTCTTCTTGGATTGATCCCTTGATCATTATGTAGTGTCCTCCCGTGTCTCTTGTAACATTATTTTAAAGTCTATTTTATCTGATATGAGTACTGCTACTCCAGTTTTCTTTTGATTTCCATTTGCATGGAATATCTTTTTCCATCCCCTCACTTTCAGTCTGTATGTGTCCCTAGGTCTGAAGTGGGTCTCTTGTAGACAGCATATAGATGGGTCTTGCTTCTGTATCCATTCAGCAAGCCTGTGTCTTTTCGTTGGATCATTTAATCCATTCACATTTAAAGTAATTATTGATATACGTGTTCCTATTACCATTATCTTAATTGTTTTGTGTTTGTTTTTGTAGGTGTTTTTCTTCTCTTGTGTTTCCCACTTAGAGAAGTTCCTTTAGCATTTGTTGTAGAGCTGGTTTGGTGGTGCTGAATTCTCTTAGCTTTTGCTTGTCTGTAAAGCTTTTGATTTCTCCATTGAATCTGAATGAGATTCTTGCCAGGTAAAGTAATCTTGGTTGTAGGTTCTTCCCTTTCATCACTTTAAGTATATCATGCCACTCCCTTCTGGCTTGTAGAATTTCTGCTGAGAAATCAGCTGTTAACGTTATGGGAGTTCCCTTTTATGTTATTTGTCATTTTTGCCTTGCTGCTTTCAATAATTTTTCTTTGTCTTTGATTTTTTCCAATTTGATTACTATGTGTCTTGGTGTTTCTCCTTGGGTTTATCCTGTATGGGACTCTCTGCGCTTCCCGGACTTGGGTGGCTATTTCCTTTCCCATGTTAGGGATGCTTTCAACTATCATCTCTTCAAACATTTTCTCGGGTCCTTCCTCTCTCTCTTCTCCTTCTGGGACTCGTATAACGCGAATGTTGTTGCATTTAATGTTGTCCCAGAGGTCTCTTAGGCTGCCTTCATTTCTTTTCATTCTTTTTTCTTTATTCTGTTCCATAGCAGTGATTTCTACCATTCTGTCTTCCAGGTCACTTATCCATTCTTCTGCCTGAGTTATTCTGCTATTGGTTCCTTCTAGTCTAGTTTTCATTTCAGTTATTGTATTATTTATCTCTGTTTGTTTGTTCTTTAATTCTTCTAAGTCTTTGTTAAACGTTTCTTGCATCTTCTCCATCTTTGCCTCCATTCTTTTTCCGAGGTCCTGGATCATCTTCACTATCATTATTCTGAATTCTTTTTCTAGAAGGTTGCCTATCTGCACTTCATTTAGTTGTTTTTCTGAGGTTTTATCTTGTTTCTTCATCTGGTACATAGCCCTCTGCCTTTTTATCTTGTCTATCTTTCTGTGAATGTGGTTTTTGTTCCACAGGCTGCAGGACTGTAGTTCTTCTTGCTTCTCAGAAGATTCATTCTTACAGTAGATCTTAGCAAACCCAGTGTACACATTTTTTTAATTTCCTTACTAAGTCGAGAACTTTCACTTTTTTACTTCTGACTTCTCTTTGGCATATCTGAAATGCCAGCATCACTACTCTTGTGATTTGGGGCTATGATTAAGCAAAGTAAGAGTTGCTTGAACACAAGCACTGACAGTCAATATGATAAGAGAGAGCCATTAAGGTGCTAATGAGTGGGATACACTTTTTTCTTTTTTTTGCTGTACGCGGGCCTCTCGCTGTTGTGGCCTCTCCCGTTGCGGAGCACAGGCTCCGGACGCGCAGGCTCAGCAGCCATGGCTCACGGGCACAGCCGCTCCGCGGCACGTGGGGTCTTCCCATACCAGGGCACAAACCCGTGTCCCCTGCATCGGCAGGCGGACTCTCAACCACTGCGCCACCAGGGAAGCCCAAGGGATACACTTTGACGAAGGTATAATTCACGTCCCAGTTTGGAGCGGGATGATGTGTGACATTTCATCCCTCTATTCAGAACAAGGTGAAATTTTAAAACTTATAAATTATTCATTTATAGAATTTTCCATTTACTATTTTGGACTGTTTGACCAAAGGTCACTGAAACCTTGGAAAATGAAACTGCAGATAAGAGGGGACTACTATAAACTTAAAATTTTTTGACCTATTAAATGTTAATTTTTATTCACTCTCTATGACTCCTTACATTTTCTAGAATTGTGTACATATCATTTAGGCCTTTAACTACCTTGGCTAATGTCTGAGGATTTAAACCAGATAATCTTCTGTCCCTGTGTTGTACAATACTAGAGACGTAGATCGTTTCCCATTCTGTCCTCAAAAAATTTAGAATGAATTATACTCTTTTGTTTCTTCAATAAACAGCACTGAGGTCAGTAAAAAGTAAGCTGCTTGCTCTAGGAAATATCTGTTCCTGGAAGTTAAGGTGTGAACAAATTCGCTATTTGACTTAACCAAGAGTAACAGCTCTCCCATCAAGACTTGCTTCAATACCCTCGCCTCACCATGCACACTAATGCAAAGTCATTATGCCAATATTACTTCCCAATATCAAGTCACTCCCATCCTGTAAGGCTCACTTTAAACATCACTCAGTCCACGATCTAAACCCTATAAATGCCCTCCTCTGTTTTCTAAGTCAGACATTACTAAGACTCTATCCAGATTTTGTTCTCCCTTACTATAGTAAGTCTATTAAATTTAGCTTTGCTTGATCAACAGGTATTTTTGGTGATCTTTTGGAGTATTCACAATTGATGAAGATTATTAAGACACTTTTATTATTTCAGTTCTCTTCCATGTCTGTACTTATTTCTATTTTTCATCACCTCTCTTTTTCCTTGACTGGTCTTGCAATGGTTTGTTAATCACGTTCAATTTTATCTTTCTTTTTCTGTCTCTGTTTCACTGAATTATAACTTTATATTTATTGTTTCCTTTCTACTTTTATATTTGCCCCATGGCTGTATTTTACAATTCTTTTTAATTACATGCTCATTTTTAAAGATTTATCTTATTATTTTATAGTGTATGAGTTAGTGGCCTTTAGTACACACAACACTGTATAATCCATTACCACTGTCTAATTCCAGAATATTTTCATAACCTCAAAAAGAAATTTTATACCCATTACTAATCATTCCCCATTTACCTCACCAACCCCCCCACCCAAGACCCTGATAACAGCTAATCAACTTTATGTCTCTACAGATTTACCTATTCTGGGTTTTTTCATGTAAATGGAATCACAAAATATGCTGCTTTTTGTTCTGGCTTCCTTTATTTAGCATAATGTTTTCAAGGTTTTTGTATGTTGGAGATGTGTCGGTTCTTCATTCCTTTCATGACCAAATAATACTTTTTCATACCACACTGTTTATCCATTCATCAGTTCATAGATATTTGAGTTGTTTCCATTTTTTGGCTATTATGAATAATGCTGCTTTGAACATTGTTTCAAAGTCTATTTTGTCTGCTTTTATTAATATAGCCACTGCAGCTCTCTTTTGGTAACTACTATCTACATATCTCCAACATTTCACTTTAAATCTATTTGTGTCTCTGACTGTAAAATTTTCTTTTTGACAGTACGGAGTTTTCATGGTTTTCTTCCATCTGCCTTTAGTTGGATTATTTAATCAACTCACATTTAATGTTAATATTCATAAAGCTGGATTTTCTTCTGCCTTTTTACATTTTGTTTTGTATATACCATGACTTTTTTGACCCTTTATTACTCCTTTACTACTTGCTTTTGCATTAAATACTTTTACTGTAACATTTTAATTCCTTGAATGACATTTTTTACTATATTTTTGAGTTATTTGCTCTAGGGCTTACCGTATACATTTAAATTTAACAGAATCAGCTTCAGATGTATGTTAACAATCCACTGAGATAAAAAATGTTACTACTATATAGATCAATTCCCTTTTCCTCTTTTTTGTTCCATTATTGTTGTGCATATTACATTTATATATGCTACAAACCCAATAATACACTGTAATAAGTTTTACAATTATTACATTATATTATTTATGTTAACTAAAGCTCAGACTAAAATAGAGCAAGTATATGCTTATGGGGCTTGTTATATTTATCTTCTTGTTTACCATTTATGGTTCTTTTCATTTGTCCCTGTGGGTTTCAGTTATCCTCTGACTTAATTTCCTTAGTCCAGTACAGCTTTGCTCCCACCCACTCCTTTGTTTTATTAGCAAATATATTATATTTTTATATGTTAGGTCCCTGATAATATAATTACATATATTTGTTTTATACAATTGCTTTTAACATCAGTTAAGGGAGGAAAGAAGAAAAATATAAACGTATACTGGTCTTTATAATTGCATAATTACTTTAACAGTGCTCTTTGTATTTTCATGATTTGCCGATTCCTGTCTTCAACTGTTCTTTCAAAGAACTTTGCTGCAAAGTTGAACAAAGATATGGTGCAGTAACCAAAATAGGCAAATTGGGTTGTTGCTGATGCTTTTGTCTGGTCTCCAGAATGAACACAGAAAGCAGAGCTGCCCTGGCTGACACACAGATATACAACCTGAAGTGAAGTCTTCTCAGCTGAACTGCAGATCTGTGAGCATGAGGATAAATACCTAGTTTTATAAGTGACTGTATTTTGTGCTGGTTTATTTTACAATGAAATTGGGCCAACAAATATTAGAAAATGTATCATATATGTAAAATTATAAATAGCTTAAATAGCTGTATACAAATATATATCTATATATTGTGGAGCTAAGATAACCTCTGTCATCTGAGAAGTTACATGGAAGTACATATTGATGGGTAAGTAGTTGGAGAGGTTGATAAGTAAATCAATAGAAAAATAACTAGATAACACTCTAGGGCATGCATTTTAAAAGTACACAAGCAGTTTATGGAGAAAATTAAAAAGCTGACCTCAAAACTTCAGCACCTTGTCAAAATCAACATAAGCAGGGCTTCCCTGGTGGTGCAGTGGTTGAGAGTCCGCCTGCCGATGCAGGGGACACGGGTTCGTGCCCCGGTCTGGGAGGATCCCATATGCTGCGGAGCAGCTGGGCCCGTGAACCATGGCCACTGAGTCTGTGCGTCCAGAGTCTGTGCTCCGTGACGGGAGAGGCCACAGCAGTGAGTAGCCCGCGTACCGCAAAAAAAAAAAATAAAAAAAAAAAATAAAAAAATAAGCAAAATGATGTAACCCATACTGTCTCTTGCCCCAGATGACTTATTTCCACATCAAAATGTGGTATGAATACATCTAACTGTCAGATTCTGCAAGACAGGGGGAAACCAGCAAGCCAAAGGAATCTTGAAATTGTTGATTTGACTTCCCAGGCTTTGCCTACTAGAAGGGACCTGAAATGCATGATGAACAAGATAATCCTCAGTACACACACACACACACACACACACACAGTTAAGTAAATCATCTTAGGAGAAAAAATCCAAGTGACCAATAAGCATGTGAGAAGATATTCACTCTTCTTAATCATCAAAGAAGCAAAAATTAATACCACAAGAGTCTTCAGATTCAGAAAGTTCTTTTAAAATCCGTCAATACAATGATAATGATTATCATTTTACTGTTCCATTGGGAGTGTGAATATTTATCCATATTTGGGGGCAGAATTTGGCAATATATCTGAAGATGAAGATGCATATAGCCTATGATTCACCAATTATTTATATTTAAACTCTGTAGTAAGTATTTCACAAGTGTAGAATTGGACTTGTATATGAATATACATAGAGGCAGTGTTTTTAATCACAAAACCATATAAATCAAATAAAATGTCCAACATGAAAATGTAAAAACATATTGCAATATGCCCTTACAGTGAAATACCATAAAGCAGTGCAAATATACTAAAGTATCACAACATGGATGGGTATCTAAACAGAAGACTAAGAAAATAAAAAGCATGTTGATGGCAACAATATTCTGTATATTAGCATTTAACATATTCCAAGTAATAACATATATTGGTTAAATGAAATACATACATATTAAAATCTTAAAAATGTGTGACTATGGCAGTCTTCTTTCAAAATAAGTGTTTGACTCTTTAGGAAAGAATGTTGGTGTGATGTAAGCAGATACAAATATTTTATCAAAGTTTTATGATACAAGATGGGTAAAATATACTCATATTATTTTTTTCTACTTGATATTCTGAGCTATTTTATAAAATATTAATAGAAAAGGAGGAAATATATTTTACCTGTTAATATTTTATCCAGCCTCCATGCTGGACTCTGTTTTAATAGTTTACAATAACTTTTGGGTTATTCATACATGGGTAATATTTTGTAAATTATGACTTTTTTGTTTTATATTTCAACACTTTAAGCCTCCCATTTACTACAGGGGCAATGATATGAAACAGCGTTATCTTGCTCTAGATATGCAAAAATGTTTCTGTTGCCGCTTGCTGTTATCCATGAGACATGTTAGCGATTTCCCAGAAAAAAAATTGATCACAGAGGGCTGAATGTTTTATAAAAATTATCATATAGTTACACATATTTACTAGATAATATAGCATATATTAGATATTAACCACTATTCAACTCTTAGGTAGGTAGGTTGATAGATGATAGATAGATAAATAGATAGACAGATAATATATAGATATTGAGGCTATCATAAGATTATCACCCTTTTATGGCTCAGTGTAATGTCTGGTACTAAGATTTTCTGATGTTGAAGTATCGTCTTCTCCTGTACATACATTTCTTACATTGCTGAATTTGACTTACTATTGCAAATATTTTATAGGTAACAGGAATTCATATTTTATGAAGTGTACTTGTCCAAATAAAATATCCAGTTTATATTAACCTCATAAAGTTTTAATTAGAATCTTGTTTCATTATTCTCTGAGTTTGCATAACACGGGGTTTATTTATTCTTTGAAGGTTTGCTCAAACTTGTATATAAAGCCATCTAGTGGCCTTTTGGAAGGAATAATTCTGATTACAACGTTAATGTCATTTTTTATTCATTCAGAATTTCTATCTCTTCTTTAGTTCATTTTAATAATATATCTCTTCAAAATTTATTGACATTCTTTTATTTGTATTATTCTATTATTTTAAAAAGCCTTACTTTTGCCATAGCTATTTCCATTGAATTAGTTCAAACAATCTGGGATCTTTCTCTTATTTTTTAACAGTTTTGTAGGATGTTGATCTGTGGGGGTGAGGTGGGGGAAGATGACACTAGTCTCAAAAAAAAACCTCTTTCAGTTTTCTTTACCCTTCCTATTTTTTAGTTTTTCTATTTTATTAATTTTGCACTTACTTTTATATTCTCCATTCTATCTTTCTTAGGTTTGTTACAGTATTCCTTTTAAATAACTGTTTTATCAACACATGTATTTTCAAATAATAACTTCATTTTAAATACTACTTCCCTGAAGCCCTTAAGTTTTCAAGTGTAATAATTTGCTATCACTTAAGTATATATATATAATTGTAAATTGGTTTGTGCAATACTTTTAAATGTATAGTATTATAAATTAAGGATTTCTCTGGTGGTGCAGTGGTAAAGAATCTGCCTGCCAATTCCGGGGACACAGGTTCGAGCCCTGGTCTGGGAAGATACCACATGCCGTGGAGCAACTAAGCCCGGGCACCACAACTACTGAGCCTGCGCTCTAGAGCCCACGAGCCACAACTACTAAAGCCCCCGCACCTAGAGCCTGTGCTCTGCAATGAGAAGCCTGCACACTGCAAAGAAGAGTAGCCCCCGCTCGCCACAACTACAGAAAGTCTGCGTGCCACAATGAAGATCCAATGCCGCCAAAAACAAATAGATAAATGAACTAATTATAAATTAATAAAATATTAATGTTTTTGCATGCCTTTTGTTATGTATATTTTTACTGTAAATGTAAAATGTATCATATTACTGGATGAATTATGTACAATTATGATCAACAGGAGCATATACCTTTATGATATCAATTCTTGGAAATTCATTACATTGTAATATGTTGGCTTGACAATTTTACTTTTTAAATTTACATTTGATCATGCAATGAATGAAAAGAATGTTAATTATCTGTTTTGGATTTGTACTGCACACATACATATACACATTGCATGTGTATACATACATTCATAATAAATATACACATATACATATGAGTATTCATACACATATATAATCAAGCTTGGTGGAAAACATAATCGCTATTTTTTAAATCATTCTTAATTGTACTAAGTGTTGTCTAGATGTTCTATATTTGTAAGATATTATAGCTAGCTCAAACTCTGTGATTGAAGGCTTGTTACAACTGACAGCAACACTGAAAATTTGCTTTGTATATCACACTGCTGTCTAATATTATTAGCTACATATGTGACTTTTTAATTTTTATTTATAAACTCCATTATTTTGTAGTGTCCTTTTTAAACTGTTTCTGCCTTAAATTCTTTTTTGTCTAACATTAATGTACCTACACACCACTTTATTATATTTTGTTTAGTATTTCCCTGGCATTTGTCTTCTTTTTGTATATTTCAGACCTTTCTGTGAGGTTTTGTCATAGACGTATTACCTACGAGCACCAAGTGGCTAGCTGACTTTGTTTCTTCCCACACTACTGTGATATTCTTTTCATTTTTCCCCCACATTTAAGAATAAATGCATGTGGACACATATACACTACAAAATGTAAAATAGCAAGTGGGAAGCAGCTGCATAGCACAGGGAGATCAGCTCAGTGCTTTGTGTCCACCTAGAGGGGTGGGATAAGGAGGGTGGGAGTGAGACGCAAGAGGGAGGAGATATGTGGTTATATGTATATGTATAGCTGATTCACTTAGTTATAAAACAAAAACTAACACACCACTGCAAAGCAATTATACTCAAACAAAGATGTTAAAAAAAAAGAAAAAATGCTTGATCAGCCTAGGGACCTTCAAGATGGCAGAAGAGTAGCACGTGGAGATCACCTTCCTCCCCACAAATACATCAGAAATACATCTACATGTGGAACAACTCCTACGGAACACCTACTGAACGCCGGCAGAAGACCTCAGACTTCACAAAAGGCAAGAAACACCCCACAAACCTGGGTAGGGCAAAAGGAAAAAGAAAAAACAGAGACAAAAGAATAGGGATGAGATCTGCACCTCTGGGAGGGAACTGTGAAGGAGGAAAGGTTTCCACACACTAAGAAGCCCTTTCACTGGTGGCGACAGGGGGTCGTCAGGGGAAAGCTTCAGAACCACAGAGGAGAGCACCGCAACAGGGGTGCAGAGGGCAAAGTGGACAGATTCCCGCACAGAGGATCGGTGCCGACCAGCACTCACCAACCAAGAAGGGGATGGGAACTGAGGCTCCAGCTTCGGAGGTCAGACCCCAGGGAGAGGATTAGGGTTGGCTGTGATTGCACAGCCTGAAGGGGGCTAGTGCACCACAGCTAGCTGGGGAGGAGTCTAGGAAAATGTCTGGACCTGCCAGAGAAGCAAGAGACCATTGTTTCAGGGTGTGTGAGGAGAGAGGATTCAGAGCACCACTGAAAAGAGCTCCAGAGACAGGCGCAAGCCGTGGCTATCAGCGCGGACACCAGAGATGGGCATGAAACGCTAAGGCTGCTGCTGCAGCCACCACGAAGCCTGTGTGCAAGCACAGGTCACTATCCACACCTCCCCTCCTGGAAGCCTGTGCAGCCCACTACTGCCAGGGTCCCGTGACACAGGGACACCTTCCCTGGGAGAAGACAGGCACACCTCAGGCTGTGGCAACATCATTCCGGCCTCTGCTGCCACACGCTCACCACGCATTCCATACCCCTCCCTCCCCACAGCCTAAGTGAGCCAGAGCCCCCAGTCAGCTGCTACTTTAACCTGGTCCTGTCTGGGCAGAGAACAGATGCCCTCAGGTGACCTACAGGCAGAGGCAGGGCCAAATCCAAAGGTGAACCCCAGGAGCTGTGTGAACAAAGAAGAGGAAGGGAAATTTCTCCCAGCAGCCTCAGGAACAGAGGATTAAATCTCCATAATCAACTTTATGTACCCTGCATCTGTGGAATACCTGAATAGACAACAAATCACCCCAAAATTGAGGCGGTGGACTTTGGGAGCAACTTAAGACTTGGGGTTTGCTTTCTGCATCTAATTTGTTTCTAGTTTTACATTTATCTTAACTTAGTATTTAGAGTTTATTATCACTGGCAGATTTGTCTATTGATTTGTTTGCTCTCCTTTTTTAAAAAATATATATATGTATTATATATATATATATATATATACATTTTTTTTTCCTCTTTTTGTGAGTGTGTATATGTATGCATTTTTGTGTGAGATTTTGTCTGTATAGCTTTGCTTTCACCATTTGTCCTAAGATTCTGTCTTGGTTTATTTTTTGGTTGATTTTTTATTTTTTTTTAGGATAGTTTTTTAGTGCCTGTTATCACTGGTGGATTTGTTTTTCGTTTGGTTGCTCTCTTCTTTCTTTTTTTTCTTAATTATTTATTTATGTTTTTACTTTAAATAATACTTTTTAAATTTTATTTTAATAACTTTATTTATTTTATTTTCTTTATTTATTTCTTATTTTCTTTTTTTTTTTTTCTCCCTTTTCTTCTGAGCCATGTGGCTGACAGGGTCGTGATGCTCCAGCCTGGTGTCAGGCCTGAGCCTCTGAGATGGGAGAGCTGAGTTCAGGATGTTGGACCACCAGAGACCTCCCGGCCCCATGTAATATCAATCGGCAAGAGCTCTCCAGAGATCTCCATCTCAATGCTAACACTGAACTCCACACAACTTGTGGCCAGCAAACTCCAGTGCTGCATGCCCCATGCCAAACAACTAGCAAGACAGGAACACAACTCCACCCATGAGCAGAGAGGCTGTTTAAAATCATAATAAGGTCACAGACACGCCAAAACACACTACTAGACACGATCCTGCCCACCAGAAAGACAAGATTGAGCCTCATCCACCAGAACACAGGCACCAGTTCCCTCCACCAGGAAGCCTACACAACCCGCTGAAAAAACCTTACGAACTGGGGGCAGACACCAGAAACAGTGGGAACTATGAACATGCAGCCTGTGAAAAGGAGACCCTAAACACAGTAAGTTAAGCTAAACGAGAAGACAGAGAAATATGCAGCAGATGAAGGAGAAAGGTAAAAAATCCACCAGACCTAACAAATGAAGAGGAAATAGGCAGTCTACCTGAAAAAGAATTCAGAATAGTGATAGTAAACATGATCCAAAATCTTGGAAATAATATGAAGAAAATACAAGAAACATTAACAAGGACCTAGAAGAACTAAAGAGCAAACAAACAATGATGAACAACACAATACATGAGATTAAAAATTCTCTACAAGGAATCAATAGCAGAATAACTGATGCAGAAGAAAGGCTAAGTGACCCAGAACATAAAATATTGGAAATAACTACTGCAGAGCAGAATAATGAAAAAAGAATGAAAACAATTCAGGACAGTCTCAGAGACCTCTGGGACAAGAGTAAACACACCAACATTTGATTTATAGGGGTCCCAGTAGAAGAAGAGGAAAAAAAAAGGGACTCAGAAAATATGTGAAGAGATTATAGTTGAAAACTTCCCTAATATGGGGAAGGAAATAGTCAATGAAGTCTAGGAAGCGCAGAGAGTCCCATATAGGATAAATGCAAAGAGAAACATGCCAAAACACATAAATCAAACTATCAAAAATTAAATGCAAAGAAACAATATTAAAAGCAGCAAGGAAAAGCAACAAATAACATACAAGGGAATCCCCATAATGTTAACAGCTGATCTTTCAGCAGAAACTCTGCAAGTCAGAAGGGAGCAGCAGGACATCTTTAAAGTGATGAAAGGGAAAAACCTACAACCAAGATTTCTCTACCCAACAAGGGTCTCATTCAAATTTGACAGAGAAATTAAAACCTTTACAGACAAGCAAAAGCTGAGAGAATTCAGCACCACCAAACCCGCTTTACAACAAATGCTAAAGGAACTTCTCTAGGCAGGAAACACAAGAGAAGGAAAGGACCTACAATAACAAACCCAAAACAGTTAAGAAGATGGTAATAGGAACATACATATCAATAATTACCTTAAATGTAAATGCATTAAATGCTCCAACCAAAAGACTCAGACTGGCTAAATGGATACAAAAATAAGACCCATATATATGCTGTCTTCAAGAGACACACTTCAGACCTAGGGACACATACAGACTGAAAGTGAGGGGATGGAAAAAGATATTCCATGCAAATGGAAATCAAAAGAAAGCTGGAGTAGCAATTCTCGTGTCAGACAAAATACACTTTAAAACAAAGACTATTACAAGAGAAAAAGAAGGACACTACATAATGATCAAGGGATCAATCCAAGAAGAAGATACAACAACTGTAAACATTTATGCACCCAACATAGGAGCACCTCAATACATAAGGCAAATGCTAACAGCCATAAAAGGGGTAATCAACAGTAACACAAACATAGTAGGGACTATGTTTTCCCACTTTCCCCAATGGACTGATCATCCAAAATGAAAATAAATAAGAAAACACAAGCTTTAAATGATACATTAAACAAGATGGACTTAATTGATATTTATAGGACATTCCATCCCAAAACAACAGAATACACTTTCTTCTCAAGTTCTCATGGAACATTCTCCAGGACAGATCATATCTTGGGTCACAAATCAAGCCTTGGTAAATTTAAGAAAACTGAAATTCTATCAAGTATCTTTTCTGACCACAACGCTATGAGACTATATATCAATTACAGGAAAAAAACTGTAAAAAATACAAACACATGGAGTCTGAACAATACACTACTAAATAACCAAGAGATCACTGAGGAAATCAAAGAGGAAATTAAAAAAAATACCTAGAAACAAACGACAATGAAAACCCGACAACCCCAAACCTATGGGATGCAGCAAAAGCAGTTCTAAGAAGGAAGTTTATAGCAATACAACCCTACCTCTAGAAACAAGAAACATCTCATATAAACAACCTAACGTTACACCTAAAGCAATTAGAGAAAGAACAAAAATAAAAAACCCGAAGTTAGCAGAAGGAAACAAATCATAAAGATTAGATCAGAAATAAATGAAAAAGAAATGAAGGAAATGAGAGCAAAGATCAATAAAACTAAAAGCTGGTACTTTGAGAAGATAAACAAAATTGATAAACCATTAGCCAGACTCATCAATAAAAAGAGGGAGAAGACTCAAATCAACAGAATTAGAAATGAAAACGGAGAAGTAACAACTGACACTGCAGAAACGCAAAGGATCAGGAGAGATTGCTACAAGCAACTATATCCAATAAAAAGGATATTGAGAGATTACTACAAGCAACTCTATGTCAATAAAATGGACAACCTTGAAGAAATGGACAAATTCATAGAAAAGCACAACCTTCTGAGACTGAACCAGGAAGAAATAGAAAATATAAACAGACCAATCACAAGCACTGAAATTGAAACTGTGATTAAAAATCTTCCTAGATGTGGATATAATGTTCCTCCTTTCATAGAGGGGATAAGTGATATAGTCAATAAGGCTAAAAACATCCTCACAGAAATAAGAATAAAAATAATTAGGCTTTGAACCCAAATCTTTCTAACTCCAGTCTGAAGCTCTGAACAAAAACTTGCTAAGAGTTTTAATGAAAATGAACATATTATAATAAAGCTTCAACTGAAAAATAGCTATACCACAATAAAAATCAGCATATAGCTAGAATGCCAGGCACATCCAGCCTTGGCCTGTGAGCCTGAGAGAAGGTTCTTGAGCCCTACTTTAATTCAGAACAGTTGCGACGACAGAGCATTCTGTAAATCCACCTATTACATGAGCAAATATGGCATTGCTGGCTTCAGAACACAGACTGCCCAGAGTGCACGTATGACAGAAAACTAAAATTGGAAGAGGAAGAGTAGAGCCTACTCCCTCCTTTAACACAGTAAACATAAATAAATACATACATACATACAAAGCCCTCAGTTGACTTTAGCCCAGAAAATGTTCCAATCAAATTAACTGCCCTCCAAAACAGAGGGGCTAATCTTATGGGCAGATATTCCCCCAGCATTGAGCTAAAACAAGGAAGTCAGAAGAGGAGAGGAAAAGATCCCTATTCCACTAGGGGGATTTAACAGATATTGAGTGTATGTCCATATATTATCAGGCACTTTCAGCACGTATTGTTTAAAAGCCTTCACAAAATACATTTTGTAATTATATACAGGACAAGGGTAAGAATTGTGAGGCTCAATATATTACAAATTTCCAAAGTTCATAGCCATTAAGTTGAAGAGACAGGTTTAGAAACATAGTTAATCTGCCTTCAAGACTGTAATATTCCTCCTATATTGTTCTTCCTCTTCTTAGGACAATGAAGTCTTGAACTGAGTCTGAAGGCAGGAATGGGTGAAAATAGGAAGAGGAGTTTGGGCATTTAGTTCATTACACGCCTGTGTTAACATCACAGTAGGGTCAATGAGTGTAGGTTACTCTGAGCAAGCCATCCTGACTAATGAATTGGATGACAATGCATTTTGAGGATTAAAAGGACAATTAGGTTGAGAAAAGAGGATGCCATTTTCATCGTTTCTTGTTTCTGTTGTAAAGGAAAATTGTCTTTGATTGCAGAGAAATAGTTTAGAAAACGTGCTATGAGAAAAAGCTGTATTGGGACTAAAGGTACAACTATGAAATAGGTAAATATAATAACCATTCTTTATGGAGATTTAATTTTTATGGGAAAGTTAAACATTGAACAAGTAATCAATAGGGTGATAAGTTAAGCCACAAAGAAAAATTGAAGGTGCTATGAGAATATACGTCAAGCGAAATTAATCCAGTGGGAATCAGTAAGAGCTTTCTGAAGGAAATGATGATTGAACTCTCAGATTAAAAAGTAAATAACTATTAACTAAAAGTAAAGTTTGGAAAGAGTTGTTGCAGATAAAGGGAGAGTGAAATAATTTAGGAACATATATTACATTTCTGAAAGATGTGGAGATCCCATCTGGGGGGTCTGACCATAGATTTTTGGGAGCTGCAAGCCAGGAACTACAGACAAAGACCAAATATATATGAGAAATATATTCTTCTCAACTGAATGACCAAATATATGTTTCTTATAAATTACGATATTGCAAAGGAGAGTGTTGTTTCACAGTATTAACTTCAAAGTAATACAAAGCATTTTTAAAAAAAATAAAAAGTCATTATTTCATAAAACAAAGTTATTAAATCCTACAGTATGTCATATACATCCAAGGAGAAATAATGAAATTATATAAAAATGAATAAAATAATTACATTTTTGATAGAAACCACAAAGGAAAGAAATACAGTACTGATTTAATATAACATAAATAAAATGGTGTGACTTGTAAGTTGGACATGATGTAAGAGATATGATTTTCTAGTGGTAATTTCAGACAAAAGGACAAGGAAAGGAAAGATAAGCTCCCTCAGTCTTGCTTTACAGGACATGAGAAAATACACCAGACACATTTGAGGAAACTGGAGAGAAACAGTGTCTTCAGCAAAAACAAAGAGGTGATAAGAAGACCAATCAGTAGGTAGGCTGAGAACACAGAGCAGTGTGTCAATCATGAAAGAGAAACACTAACAGAAGGGTTCAGGAAGGAGTAAATTAGTGGAGAGTTTTGTTGGGGTAAAGAATATAGAAGGGGGCTTCCCCGGTGGCGCAGTGGTTGAGAGTCTCTGCCTGCCGATGCAGGGAACACAGGTTCATGCCCCGGTCTGGGAAGATCCCCCATGCCGCAGAGCGGTGGGGCCCGTGAGCCATGGCTGCTGAGCCTAGGCGTCCGGAGCCTGTGCTCCGCAGCGGGAGAGGCCACAACAGTGAGAGGCCCGCGTACTGCAAAAAAAACAAACAAACAAACAAACAAAAGAATACAGAAAGAGTTTGCACTGGATATACATGATGGAACACAAGGAAGAAGAGCTTATCAGAATCCACTGACATTTGGTTTACAACAATAAATGGGTTATCAATATAAACTCTAAGAATTCTGCTATATCCTGAAAGTAATTCCTGGAGGCTGTGATTCTGGTATGAGAGTAGCTTTTTCTTAAAGAAGAGAAGGGACATATGACAGGGAGAACCCTGGCTAGCAGACTGGAGTGGATGCATCACCTAGTGCCTCTCGTTTTGTTTTGTTTTTTTAATTTTTATTTTCTACTGGAGCATAGTTGATTAACAACGTTGTGTTGGTTTCAGGTGTACAGCAGAGTGATTCAGTTATACATATACATGTACCTATTCTTTTTCAATTTTTTTTACTATTTAGGTTATTACAGAATATTGAGCAGTGCTCCCTGTGCTATACAGTAGATCCTATTTTAAATATAGCAGTGTGTACATGTCAATCCCAACTGGGTTCATTCATTCAGTAGACATTATTGGGCATCTGCTCCATGCTAGATACTATATAAGCATTAAAAATACACCAGTCAGTAAAACCAAAAGAAGATCCTTTCAGCTTAGAGAGGAAAGACAGACAAAAATATATTATGAAGATAATATGTAATGATGACTGTATATGCTATAAAGACAGAAATGAGGATAGGTATTGACAGAAATGGTAGAAAGTTGCTATTTCTTTTGAGGTAATCATAGAAAGCCCCTCATTCATTCCTGGCCGCCACCACCACACGTATGTCCATAAGTGACATCTGAACACAGACAGCCTTAAAGCAGATGAGTGACAAATCACGATTGTATTTAGAAGAATAGGTTCAAACAGAGAAAACATCAAGTGAACATTTCTAGAGGTTAAAGGGTGCTTGGCGTGTTGAAGAACCGGCGTCCGTGTGGTGGAAGCAAAGTTTATGGAAGTGAGAGAGGTAGGAGGTGAGTTCAGAGATGTAGAAGAAATAGCGTTAACTAACAAGGGGGCAGTGAGGTCAATGTAAGGACCTTAGCTTTTATTTGGAGTAAGACTGGAAATTGCTGAGGGATTCTGATTGAAGAAGTAACACCTTTTGCTTTTAAAGGAAGGCTCCGGCTATTGTGTTAATATTAGACTGCTGGGGAGAAAGGTGGAAGCAGGGACACCAACAATGCTAAGGACACAGGCAAGAAATGACAGGTCATGGACTGAGGTGGGATGGTGAGAGTAGTTAGAAGTGCCTGAAGCCTGGATGCATTGTAAGGGTACAGCCAACAAACTATGCTGATGTTTTGCATGCAAGAAAAAAAGAGGAGTAAACGAAGTTACCAGGGTTTCAGCATAAGCCTTACTTCAGGCTAGGCATGCAGTCTTTTCTGTACAACTCCTCTGGCTGCTTTGGCATTCTTTTGGAAAGACTATCGTTCTTTTTTAATATAAATTTATTTATTTATTTATTTGTTTATTTATGGGTGCACTGGGTCTTTGTTGCTGCATGCAGGCTTTCTTTAGTTGCAGCAAGCAGGGGCTACTCTTTGCTGCGGTGCACAGGCTTCTCATTGAGGTGGCTTCTCTTGCTGTGGAGCACGGGCTCTAGGTGCAGAGGCTTCAGTAGTTGTGGTGCACGGGCTTCACTGCTCCGCCAGGGCCCGAACGCGTGTCCCCTGCATTGGCAGGCGGATTCTTAATCAATGAGCCAGCAGGGAAGCCTGAAAGACTATCATTTTACATATCTGATCTAAATGTCCCCAGTTCCAGTGAGAAGCTGATTGAGTGATTGTCTAATTTTTAAGTAATAATGGTAAAAAGAAAAGGAATCTCAAATTGAGCAAAAAATAAATTTTGCCTCCATTCCCTAAAGATTATAACTTTTCCTACTTGAAAACTCTAATCTCTCATCTAAACAATGGGGAAATTTAGGACTATGAAATTAGAGCCAAAGATATATTGCCAGTAACCAGTGGAGCTGCTACTACCAGAACTTCAGCATCCTATTTCTTTCAGCCTAATGATACTTTCCCTTTACCTTGTTGATTGACATGATACAGAACATTTTGTTTCTGGAGGAATGGGTCATCTCCAAAAGTGTAGTATGCATATCCAATTTTGTTTGACTTGCTCCCTGCATTGCCTATATTATTCTCGTCAAAGACTCTGGTGTTTGCAATCTTATAACACAGGAATTATAGGATTTTGAAGCTTGTGCAACACAGAACTTCAGCTTTTCTCATCTCGTGACTCAGTCTCTATGATTTTATTCAATATCATGAAGATTCTTCACAAGGCTGAAAGGTGATTTGATGGATTATTTTATTTAAAAATACAGATCATATGGTGATCCTGTTAAAGGTGATCTAGGATCACCAAAGGACAAAAGTACTACTAGTATTCTGTCACCTGTTGAAGGACAGATACTTTGCAAAATATTTCAGTGAAATTCTGTTCCAGGATTAAAGGGACTGTGCATATTGCTGTGAGTAAACTCTGAGGTGTTTTCAGGCACAGTGCAAACTGTTGCACTGGGGATGCTCCCTGATTAAGCAAGCAACCCCCAGTGAGGAGCAGTTTGCCTCTAGCTTGGAACCTGTAAATTCAGACTTGGGAAAAATCACTCTCTGGGTCAGCTGTTCTGCATCCTGCGACATTAGGGATTACAGATTAGGTACTGCTGCCTCTTTCCAGCCACTAATTTGGAGCTCATGGGGAAGGGTAAGGAAAATGGAAAGGGTTAGAGTTCAGGTTCTGGTATAGGCTTTGAGGCTCTGCCACAGCTGCTACATCTAGTCCAGACAACAGGGTTTGGAAATGTGCTTTTCTGTTTTTTATCTGTCATCCTTGTATTTCCAAATATTTTAGTGAGCATTGTGTTTATTTTGGCATTTTGAAATAAATAATCCTAGCACTTTTATTTATTAATAGGGACTATTTATTTTATTAAAATGCAAATGGATATTTAGTGGCTTAAATACTATACTATGCTGACAATGTATCTTTATGTACTGATCATCAGAAAAGAGTCTACCTAAATCATTGTTGTGTTCCTATTTTAACAAATATATGATACATGCTCGCTTCGGCAGCACATATACAAATATATGATACAGGGATTGTACCTTAAAGCTGTTCAGTCTCTTAACTTTTTATTCATTTTCTGAAAGAAAAATCACAGTTTCCAGGTGGACATTAAAATTCAACATGAAGAAGCACTATCATATACTCCTACCTTTAATTAAAATACTTAGTCATGATGTTCTTAATGAAACTGGAATTCAACCTGTCAAAAGCACAGTCAAAACAAAAGTTGTTTGATATATGAAAGAATCACTTCTGCACTTTTATTTTATTTATGCTTTTTTAAATGTTAAAATTGAGTTTCAGAAACATTGAGTACGTTGTTTAAGATTACAAGGTAAGTCAAAGACCTAGGATGCAAGATGAAGAACTCCTGAATCTAAGATGCCCAACATGCTTCTTCATCCTACCATGTCTCTAATCCATGTGACTGGGGTTTGCAGAGTACGTGTGACAAACACTCCTTGTTCCTTGCCCAAGGACACTATACAAATCCAAGCTGTGAATTACATCAATCATCCACACAGCTGAAAATCTGCCACGGATTCTCTAACTGCAAAGACACGAAACTAGTAAATGTTCATCTATCAATTATAAACAAAGAAATGCCAGGCAAAATGGAGAAGGCATGACTTGGTACCCATGCAAAAATAAATTTCACTTAACAATAAGCTCTTCTTTACAAAATGCTGTTAGCAGAACTAATTATAACATGTTTGTTGTGGTAGAGCTGCAGCCTCAACTCAGCTATGACAATATGGGAAATAATTACAATGACAGGATCTGATTGACACATCCAGAGTCCTTGTTATCACTGAGGAGCAACAAGATTTCCTGGGACATATCAGCACATCAATAATTCTGATGGATGTGTGGGGATATTACTAAAAAGACTTCCTGCTACTCCTAGCTAGCCTTTGAATGATTGCTGGCACTCTGTCTCTAGGAAGAATGAACCTGGGGAAATTGGCTGCTGACCTTTCTGGCTGTCCTTATCAGTGCAATACCTTCAGGAGCAAGAAAAAAATTAAGAAACTGATAGTTTGATTTACCATGAAAAAATGAAATTGGCCCTAATATTTTGAAATTATATATGTTTAGTATAATTTGAAATAACATTAAATGAAAGCACCCTATTAACCCAAATCCTATGACCAGAAATAACCATCAATATTATGAGAAGAATATTATTTCAGGTCTATCTCTATGCACATGGATAGAAAGATCAACAAAGAGGATTCTGGAAAAGTGTTTTACATTCAGCTTTAGCCCAGTTGAGAGAAACAAAAAATTGTTGCTGATGTAAAACTAAAGTGATCAGAGCTTCCCTGGTGGCGCAGTGGTTGAGAGTCTGCCTGCCGATGCAGGGGACACGGGTTCGTGCCCCGGTCTGGGAAGATCCCACATGCCGCAGAGCGGCTGGGCCCATGAGCCATGGCCGCTGAGCCTGCGCGTCCGGAGCCTGTGCTCCGCAACGGGAGAGGCCACAACAGTGAGAGGCCTGCGTACTGAAAAAAAAAAAAACTAAAGTGATCACTAAACGAGATAAATCACTGTCACTTAGAGCTAAGTGATGCTGTAAAGTTAAGAAAGAAAAACAGTTTTATCAAACATCATTGTTTTAACTAAAATAAACCACAGTTTAATCTGAGACTATCTACTTACTCTCTTCTTTTAAATATTAACAAATTAGCATTCTTATCCTTCCTTCAACATTCCCTTTACTAACATTTCAAAGATTTTAGTAAATCATTATTCCTTCATTGCCAAGATTTATATATATTTTGTTTTGTAAACATGATTTCTTGGCTGCTTAGCCTTAGTTTCATATCACTATAAACTAAAGGCTAACCTCCTACTGATTACCACAACTTCCTCAATCCTGATTTTCTTGTATTTCTTCATAAAGTACTTTTTACTCCAGAAGCAGTTTTATGTATATATATATATGGATATTATATGATTATCTCTAATTTTTAAGTGCTTGAGAACATGGACTGCTTGCCAGTATGTATGCAAAAGACAGCTTTGCTGTAAATTATTATCTTGGGTCACCCTTCTTTGCTTCCAAATTTTATGGATATTGTACAATTTACAATTGTCTTCTGGGATTGAATGTTTGTGGAGAACTCTAATACCAACTTGACTTTTTCTCCTGGTAAATGACTTTTTTCCCCTCTGCATGTGCCCATTACTTTAATACTTACAATTAAATAATTTAACTAGAATGTATTTTTCTTATCTATAATTCTTAGTCACATTTTTTTCTAGAACAAATAATATTCTTGAATTACAGAGTCAACTTTTTTTTAAACAATATTCTCTTCTATTATAGCCTCCCTCTTATTTCTTACATTTTATGAGTTTTTTAAAAATTAGGATTAACTATCTTACAATGCGATTGTTTGCTCTCCACGTCTTCTACATTATCTCTAACTAATTGGAATTGTTGTTCCTCTACATTCACTGTAAGCATCTCATATCATTTATTATTGTGGTAATTTGATTTTCAATAGGAGTCCTGCTAAATTGCACATTTCTTCACTTTGTTTGAGTCAAGTTTTTCTTCTTCCTACCCTTTAAAGAGTCCTGATTGTATGTTCACCAGATTGTCCTTTGCTTGGGCTGCTGTTGCTCAGTCTTTTCATACCTAATAAAAGTTGAGCCACACTGAAGGAACTGCGCTTCCCTACTGTAACTCAAGCCACCTCCACTCCAGTCTCTCTCAATAAATTACCCACTTATTTTTGTAGTGCTTCTTAGTATCTTCAGTTCATGAGCTACCATATTGATTAATGAATTAATTAGCACACTTATGACCTTTCTTTCCTCCTCTCCACCCATGCCACCTTTAATATTTGAGCTTAAATCCATTAATGGAGAAACTTGCTCTACCAATGACTGCATAAAATAGGTGCTTAATAATTTTGGAGGGAGTGTCATCAGCAAGATGACAAAAAAGGGGGTTGAGTACAGTTTCCCACACAGAAAAGAAGCTGACATCCATGCATGGAACAAAATAACTTCACGAGAGCTCAGGAATCCAGGTGAGAGATTACAACACCCAGGTGGAACACAAATGAGAAAAGATACATTGAGGAGGGTAGAAAAGACAGCTTCACTTTACTCTTATAACCTTTTCCCATAGCCCTTACAATGAAGCACTGAGAGATTCCCTCTGCTCAGGAGCTCTCCTGTGAGGGAATGAAAATGAAATGAGTGTCTGACTCCATTAGGAACCCTAGGACCAGCCCTCCTTAATGGACTGCAACTTGCTCCAGTGCTCCTCAGCTACAGTCTCACTCCACTGCCCCAGGCTTCAGGCCCACCCCCTTGGACAGAGGCTCCACGGCTACCATACTGTACCCCGCCATCAGGCTGGCCTCTGCCTCTGCATACACATGCTCCAGACTTGCACCAGCAGGCCCAGGCTCAAAACCCACCCAGCAGATCCAGGACTCAAGCCGACCCAGAGACCCCATCAGGTGTCCACACAGAATCTCAGCTGGGCTGGCTGATGAAAGGCTGTCCCTGCTTAAGTCAGTCTGTAAAGAGTGGGAAGAGGTGGCTGCTTTTTCAAATGTGCAGATACCAATGCAAGGTTACAAGAATCACAAAAAACTAAGGAAACATGACACCAGCAAAGGAAAAAATAAATTTCTAATAAACAACCATATAAAAACTGAGATCTATGAATTGCCCGACAAAGAATTCAAAATAATCATCTTAAAGAAGTTCAGTGAGCTACAAGAGAACACAGATAGATAACTAAATGAAATCAGGGAAACAATATATAAACAAAGCAAGAAATATATAAACATATAATATGTTATATATATATATATATAAACATATAAATATATAAACAAACACACAATAATGCAATACTGTAAGAGTGGTACATAAATTGCTTTAAATACTAGTATAAAAGTTAAAAGACTAAAGTTTTGGGCTTCCCTGGTGGCAGAGTGGTTGAGAGTCCGCCTGCCGATGCAGGGGACACGGGTTCGTGCCCCGGTCCGGGAAGATCCCACATGC
>NW_006773655.1:26267-28830 GCF_000442215.2 Lipotes vexillifer | reverse complement strand
TAAAGGGTAGGGAAGGGGGAATAAAAGCATAGAGTTTGGGTTGTGACTGAAGCTATTAGCCCCAAATAGACTGTAAGAACAATCAGAAGCTATGCAAGCCTCATGGCAACCACAAAGAAAAGACATATAGAAGATACAAAAGAGGCAGAGAAAATAATCAAAATATATGACTACAAATATCATCAAATGACAAAACAAAATAGCAACAGAAGAGTAGAACAGGGAACTACAAAAGAGACAGAATTTTTAAAATGATTATAAGTCATTGCCTGTAAATAATTACATGTAAATGCATTAAACACTCCAATCAAAACAAAACAAAACAAAAGACATAGATTGGCAGAATGGAGTTTTTAAAAAAAGATCCAACAATATACTGTGTAGAAGGCACAAATTCTATATTTAAGGATACAAATACATTGAAAGTGAAAGGATGACTTAAAAAAATCTGTGCAAATAGTAACCAAAAGGGAGTGGCTATACTTATAAATAGTAACCAGGGGTGGCTATATTTATACCAGCCAAAAACTGCCACGAGATAAAAAAAAGTCATTTCATAATTATAAAAGGGTCAATTAAACAAGAAGATATAAGAATCATAAATATTATGCACCCAACATCAGATCATCTAAATACATAAAAAATTTAACAGTTCTGAAGGCAGAAATAGACAGCAATAAAATAATAGAGGAAGACTTCAATGTCCCACTTAGAATAACAGACAGATCGGACATAAAATCAATAAGGAAATAAGGGCAGACTTGAACTACACAATAAGTCAAATGAATATAACAGACTATATACAAAACATTCCACACAATGGCAGCAGAATACACATTCTTCTCAAGCTCCATGGAACACTCTCTAGAAAAGATCACATGCTATGTAAAAATATGTCTTAATAAGTTTAAGAGGACTGCCATTATTCTAAGTACCTTTTCAGACTATAATGGAATAAAACTAGAAATCAACAACAAAAGGAAAAGAGAAAAATTAACAAATAGATGGAAATTAGAAAACATACTCTTGGACAACCACTGAGTCAAACAATAAATCAGAAAATTAGAAAATATCTTGAGGAAAATAAAAATAAAATCACAACATACCAAAACATGGGATATGGCAAAAGCAGTTCTAAAAGGGAAGAAAACATTAAGAAAAAAAGAAAGATCTGAAATAAACAACCTAACTTTACATTTCAAGGTACTAGAAAAAGAACAAACTCAGCCAAAAGGTAGGAGAAGGAAGAAAATAATAAACAATAGAGCAGACAATAAATAAAGAATAGTAAAGCAACAGAAAACAAAACAAAATTAACGGTTTATTCTTGAAAACATAAACAAGATTGAAAAATGCTTAGCTAAACTAAGAAAAAAAGAGTAAAGATTCAAATGAATAAAAACATACAGAAGAGGAGACATTACAACTGATGTCAAAGAAATTTTTAAAAAACATCAAAAGGAGTACTATAAATAACTACATACTAATATTTTGGAAAATCTATAAAAAATAAGTAATTTTAAGAAACATACAACCTACCAAGGCTGAATTAAGAAGAAATAGAAAGACTGAACAGATAACAAAAAAGGAGATTAAATTAATAATCAAAAAGGTTCCAACAAGAAAAAGCCCAGGACCAGGTGACTTCTAGATGAATTTTATCAAACATTTCACAAAGAATAAATAACAATCTTTCTTAAACTGTTCCTCCAAAATAGAAGAGGTTACACTTCAAAACTCTTTTTATGAAGCCAGTATCACCCTGATACCAATGCCACACAAAGACACCACAAAAAATAAAACTAGAAGCCAATACCAATGATGAATATGGATGCAAAACTCCTTAAAAAATACTAGCAAACTGAATTCAACAGCACATTTAAAGGATCATACACCATTACCTCTAACACCAAGTGAGATTTATCTTTATGGGATGCAAGGACAGTTCAATACATGCAAAACAATCAATGTGGTATACTACTGAATACATTAACAGAATGAAAGAAAATTATATCACCATCTATGGATACAGAAAAAACATCTGATAAAATTTAGCACTTTTTTATATAAAAACTCTCATAAGCAACAAAAGCAGAAATAGACAAGTGTCATTATGTCAAATTAAAAAGTCTGTGCACAATAAAGGAAATAATCAACAACATGAAAGGCAACCTATGGAATGGAATATTTGCAAACCATATGTCCGATAAAGGGTTAATATCCGAACTACATAAGGGGCTCCTATAACCCAACAACAACAAAAACAAATAACTCAATTAAAAATGGGCAAAGGAATTGAATAGATATTTCAGCAAAGAAGACATACAAATGGTCAATAGGTATATGAAAAGGTGCTGAACACCACTAATTATCAGGGAAATACAAGTCAAAGCCAAAATTAGATATCACTTCAAACCTGTTAGGGTGACTCTTATTAAAAAAAAAAAAAAGGGCTTCCCTGGTGGTGCAGCAGCTGAGAGTCCACCTGCCGATGCAGGGGACACGGGTTCGTGCCCCGGTCCGGGAAGATCCCACATGCCGTGGAGCAGCTGGGCCCATGAGC
>NW_006773655.1:13943-26192 GCF_000442215.2 Lipotes vexillifer | reverse complement strand
CCAAAAAAAAAAAAAAAAAAAAAAAAAAAAAAGATGACAATGTTGGTAAGGAGGAGGAGAAAAGGGAATCCTGGTACACTATTACTTGAAATGTAAATTGGTACAGCCACTACGGAAAACAGTACAGAGGTTCCTTCTAAAATTAAAAATTGAACTACCATATATTCCAGCCATCCCACTTCTGGGTATATATTCAAAGGAACAGAAATCAGGATCTTGAAGAGATATCTGCACTCCCATGTTCATAGCAGCATTACTCACAAGAGCCAAATATGGAGGCACCCTAAATGTCAATCGGTGGATAAATAAAGAAAATGTGGTATACACCCACCAATGGAATTCAGCCTTAAAAGAAAAATGAAATCCTGCCATTTGCAACCAACAGGATGAACCTGGAGGACATTATACTAATTGAAATAAGCCAATCACAGAAGGACAAATATCACATGATAGCACTTATATGGGGAATCTAAATAGTCAAACTCACAGAAGCAGAGTGGAAGATGATTGCCAGAGGCTGCGAGGAGGGGCCAATGGAGAGATACTAGTCAAAGGGTACAAAGTTTCAGTTATATAAGATGAATAAGTCCTACAGATCTACTGTAAGCACAGTGGCTATTTAACAATATGGAATTCTATAGTTAAAAATGTGTTAAGAGGCCTTCCCTGGTGGCGCAGTGGTTGAGAATCTGCCTGCCAATGCAGGGGACACGGGTTCGAGCCCTGCTCTGGGAAGATCCCACATGCCGCGGAGCAGCTAAGCCCGTGAGCCACAACTACTGAGCCTGCGCGTCTGGAGCCTGTGCTCCGCAACAAGAGAGGCCGCGATAGTGAGAGGCCAGCGCACCGTGATGAAGAGTGGCCCCCGCTTGCTGCAACCAGAGAAAGCCCTCGCACAGAAACGAAGACCCAACACAGCCATACATACATACATACATACATACATACATACATAAAATATTTAAAAAAAATGTGTTAAGAGAATAGGTATTATGGTAAATGTTCTTATCACAAAATATAATAAGTAAGAGAGTGGGATGCAACTTTTGGAGGTGATGGATAATTTACAGCATTGATTGTGGTGACGGTTTCATGGCTGTATATTTATATCCAAACTCATTAAGTTGTATATATTAATTATGCACAGTTTTTTTGTATGTCAAAGTAAATAATGGTAGCCTTTGGCCTATAGTTAGTAGATTAAAAAATAATAATAATTTTGGTGTTGATGAAATCTTTCACAAGTAAGAGAATATCTTCTAGAAATCAAATATTATAGTCAATACTTTATTTTTTTAATCTAATCCTTACTCTTGTCTTATGTGTATTATTCTAAACCTATGGGTATTATTCTAAACCTCCATGGGCATTTTATAATGAATAGCCCATGGAGGTTAAAATATTTGTCTAAATTCACATAATCAATAAGTATTATACTGGTGATTCAAACAAAAGCTGTGCATATCAAAAGAACTTCCTTTTTTATTATACATCACTAAACTACCAATATTTATATATGGGAAGGAAGAAGAAAGAAACAAAATTTTAGGATGACTTTTTGATTTTACATATTAAGTCAATTCATTATATTTGTCCTATATAGGCAATCCTGTCTGGAGCCTCAGTAAAAGTGGTGAAAATTATATGATATTCTGTCTACTTTTAAAAATTGAATAATGTAATAAATAAAGAAAAAAAGCGAACATTAAAAGTTGGTGTTTTAAAAAATTAATTTTAATTGTAATGGGAAAATAGGAAATAACAATAGAACAACCTAAATGCATATGTAGCTCAACAGTATTAAAAAAACACTACAAATATATTTTAAGAATGAAAACCTAGAGAGAAATAACGTTCCTGAGTGTGAATATTCAAATTATAAAGGTATTATTATCGCCATCAAATTTTATAATTTTAATACACATCTAATCAAAACAGAAAATGACTTGTAAATTTATTATTAATTATGAGCTTTGTCTAAATTAATAAAACCTGAAAAAAATTCTTCATAACATTTCCAAAACTAATTTAAAATGAAATATTTTAAATATAAAACATGATACCAAAGGAGTTAGAAGAGAAATAACTGTAGGTATTTCTTTTTCTTCTTTTTTTGAAATAGTCTTCTAAGTATAACTCCTAGAGCAAAACATTAAAAAAAGTAAAAAGATATAATTCTACTATGGAAAGATTAAAGGATTTTTATGCCTGAAACAACCATGAGTACAATAACAAACTGGGAAAATGTTTACAAGGACATGAACTAATATATGGAAAACCTTTATAAATCTGAAAATATAAAACCTCAATAAAGACATTTTAGAGAAATAATATTTAGATAAATTTTATAAAAAGAGAAATTAAAATGTCCAATTAGCATAGGAAAATTTTTAATTTTAATACTAATTAAAGAGATAGAATTAAAATAAGTTTTCCCTATCAGATTAGTAAACAAATATCCAGTGATTATTTCGATGTGAACCCACTAACAGGAATACATGACGCCAGCTGGAATGGAAATTGGGACACTTTTCTTTAAAGGAATTAGGCAATGTGTCTCAAAAATTTAATTATGAAAAATTGGTAGTGCCATTTTAGTTATGCTAGGAGTTTTTTCCAACCAATAATTAGACAGGTGCCCAAGGACAGAATGAGGTGTATGCATGTGTGCACTTGTGTGAAACACGGTTACTGCAATGTGTTTCTGTTATTAAAATATTTTAAGTAAACTAAAGTATAAACCCTGGAGGCTTATTTAATTTAGAATATATTCCACTAATGTAGTATTAAGTAGCTGTTCAAAATACTGTTTAACATATTGATTTAGGGAAATATTAAGGTCTCTCCTATAATGTTATTTAAAATGCACATGTAACAAAACTCCTCAATTCTTAATACTTCTCTGAATTGCCATTAGTCTTTTGCTTATATCTGATTTTAAACTTGTCTAGGAAGAATATTTCCTTTGCAATAAAAAGGGAAAAGATATGTGCATAATTTAATTTTCTCTCCAGCTTAAATCTCAGGCATTCAAATGGTTCTCATGATATGTCTTGGATTGGGTTGATATTTGCCTCTCATGACATGCTTTTACTATGTGCATATTTTTACCTTTTAAGGACATTTATTCCACATCTGTCATTAGGATAAATGACTTAGTTTACATGACTTCTCATCATTTGTTGAAATGTAAATTGCACGAACTATAATAATAATCCTGGCAATGAAATTTATATAAATTCATAAATATATTTATAGCATATAATCTTTTGATTAATTTTATGTCTTTTTATAGGTTATATTTTTCAAAATATTTATTGGAGGGGTTTGCCTTTAGCAAACTGCATTTTTACTACAGAATTCAACTGAAGAATGCAGATAAAATTAGTTTAAGCATTTTGCAGTACTTTCCCTTAAGCAGCTGTTTTCTATATTCTTCAGTCTCCATTAATAACCCTCTCTGTTTCATCAGATGCAAAGCATTTTCTTTTTGTTGCTTAAAAACATTTTCAAATACTAACTAACATTACACCACAGAAGCATTTTATAATGAATAGCCCATGTTTTAGAAGGTTTAGCATTTTCTTCTCTTGCGTATTAACAATGGCCACAGTAAGCTGTAAAGATTCCTCAAAGACATCTGTGAAAACTGCTTTGTTAATGTATATCCACATTGCAAGCAATTTCCTCTCTATCATGTCAGCATTGTTGGAAACATGTGTTAGAGGCTGGCTAGCAGGTCATCACTCATTCAGTTGAAGAGAAAGAATAGCAGGACTGTGTGGTCCATGGTATAAGAAAGGCTGCAGTAGGCCACAATATAGTTAGCTTCAAGCAGTTTTTAAAAGTTAAAAAAACACTGCCAAACTATTTTCCAGAGTGGCTGTAACCTTTTACATTCCCACCAGCTGTATATGAGTGAACAGTTTCGTTGCATCCTCTCCAACATTTTGGTGTTTTCAGTATTTTAAATTTTAAATTCTGACTGGTTGCAGTTTGGCAGTTTCTAATAAAGTGAAACGTGATCTCCATATACACAGCAATTGCACTCTTGGGCATTTATCCCAGAGAAATGGAAATGTACTTTCATACAAAAACCTGTACGCAAATGTTCACTACAGCTTTGTTCCTAAGAACCAAAAACCAAAACCACCCAGATGCCCTTCGGCAGGTAAACAAATAAACAAATGGTGGTATATCCAATCCACAGAATACTACCCAGCAATAAAAAAGAATGAACACTTGATACTCACAGCCACTTAGATGAATTTCAAAGGAACTAGGCTGAGTGAAGTAAACCGTTCCCAAAAGCTAACAATACTGTTATTCCACGTATATAACATTCTTGAAACAATATTATTAAAATGGCAAATAGTGGTTGCCAGAGTTTAAGGAAGGGGTAGACACAGAAGGGAAGTGATTGTGGTTACAAAAGGGCAAGACGAAGAGTCCTTGTGGTGATGGAAATATGTTATATTGCAACAGCGTTTTGGGATACATAAACCTACAAATGTGATAAACTTCACTGAACGAAGCACCCACAAATAAACCCAATGGGTAAAACTGGGAAAATCTGAACAACATCAGTGGATTGTATCAACGTCAATACCCTGATTGTGATATGGTACTACAGTTTTGCAAGATGTTATCATTAGAAGAAAGTGGACAAAGGGCACATGAGATTTCTCTGTATTATGTCTTACAACTGTATGGAATCTACAATAATATAAAAATAGAAAATTTAATTAAGAAAAAGAGCTTAAAAGAAAGTGACCACTCAATGATACATAAGCAGCTAATAAGGATGTGGTGCCTCAATTGTCAGATGTCCAGTATGCAGTGGGCCCTACGTCTTCCAAAGCTCACTCATGACTTTTTACTGGTTCTGCTTTCCTTATTCACCATCACACTTTTCCCAGTATACAAAACAAAGGCAAAATGACCTAGTTTTTACTGTAATGTATTGTCCTTGAGGCATATTCATATTCATGCATTACTTGGATGCAAGTCTTCTAGTCCCTTTAAACCCTTGGCAATCTCTGTTTATTCATTCTTTCAATGTGCTTTCTAGATTAATGGGAATATTTTGATATTACTATAACACATTTCACAACCTTTAGTATACCTTTAGGAAGCTCCACGCTCACTAGCAGCCCAAGACTTAATCTGCTCTCTTCTATCAATTAACACAATAAAAACAAAACATATTCTTATATATGATGTTGAAATGTTTGCAGCATTCCATCTAAAATTTATTGTCCAGAACTTTAGAAAACAGCTGCATTTATTTAGGATTAAGTCTTTTTTCTTGGCTATGAATATGCTAATCTTGTCAAATATTTTATTATAATTTTCAACTATGTATTAACCCTTGATGTTCTCCTATACCCACCCATTCTTTTATAATTAATCTGTTGGTAACTATACTATTCTCAAATCTTAATTGATTGTGCCTTGTGTTTCCTATTTTGGATTTTTAAAAAATTTTTACATGATTTGATATTTGTATGTATTACAAATTACCACAGTAAGTCTAGTTAGCATCTACCACCATACATAGTTACAGAATTATTTTTTTTGGTGAGAACTTTGAAGATCTACTCTCTTAGCAACTTTCAAATATGCAATATAGTATTATTAATTGGGATTTTGATTTATATGGTATGAAACTGAAACTATGTCAGAGATTAATAATTTTTCAATATTCATTTCTGGGGCATGGTAAAACAAAACAAAAATAAAACATGCCTCAACTAAATGCTTAGAGAATAAATATGTAATAGAGTAACAGATATGGAAAGGGCTTCAGGAATTACCTGCTTTCCCAACTACTACTCACTCCTGCTAATATCCTGAATGACATGTTCCCTTCTCTTCAGTTAAAATGTATTTTCAACAGTAACAATGTGAATTAGGAAGCAGTGTCTAACTTCCATCAGTCAACTGGAATTGCACTTTTCACATTATCAATCCAAGAAAAATCCTATCCCTCTTTATACCAATTAAATCTTAAGTGGTCAAAATATAAAACAAAATAAAACACTCAAAACAACTATATTAAAAACTTTTAAGAAATTATAAGCATGTAGGTAACAAACTGAACGAAGAAAGATCAGATTTGAACCGCTGGTCTTCTTTTATGTAAGAAAGAGATGGATAAAGGGATGAAGGTTTCAGAACTTTTTTTTTTTAATCTTAGTTACTCTTTTGGAAACCTTGTGCTCTCCTTAAATTGTGTGAGCACTTGTCACCCACTCACTTCAACTATGAGACGTGAGCTGAGTAAAACTATGGGATAGGAGGAAACATCTTTTTTTCTGACATTCCACTACATATATGAATCACAGACTTATTTTTACATAGAGAAAGAATTTAAATATAATCAAGAGCATATAAAAATACTATTTTTGTTGTAAAATACAAAATCTCAAATTTAAGTGGTCTGTCTTCCTGAAAATTTTTCTTAACATTTACGAGATTAAAAGACCAATAAGAAAAATGGTCAGACGAATTGTATAAATGTTCTTTTTTGTCTTTAAAAGTAACAACAAAGAAGTGGGACTTTTTTGGTAATAGCTTTGTTGAGATATAATACATACACTTTTTAACTCACCATTTAAAGAGTACAATTCCGTGGTTTTATTATGTTCACAGAGCTCTGCAACCACCGCCACAATCAATTTTAAAACATTTCCATTACACCAAAAAAGAAATTTTTGTTCCTTAGCAATCCACTCCCCCTTTTATCCCAATCTTCCAGATGTAGGCAACCACCACTCTTCTTTCTGTCCCTATAGATTTACCTATTCCGAACATTTCATTTACATGGGATCATACAATATGTGATATTTTGTGACCAGAATTCTTTCACGTAGCATAAAATTTTCTCGGATCATCCATCAGTACTTTATTCTTTTGTTATCTAATTACATTTCATTAATGGATATATCATATCTTATTTATTCATTCAAAAGTTGATGGACATCTGGGTTATTTCCATTTGGGGGTATGAATAATCCTGCAATAAAGATGTACAAGTGTTTTGTGTGGACATGGTTTGCATTTTCCTTGACTATTCTTTCCCCACTGAATGTTCTTGGTACACTTGTAGAAAATCATATGACCTTAGATGTTTGGGTTTATTTCTGGACTCACAATTCTATTTAGCCTTACACTAAGTTTTGAAATTGCAAAGTATTAATCCTCTAACTTTGTTCTTTTTCAAAATTGTTTCGGCTAATGTGTCTCTTGAATTTCCACTTAAATTTTATGATCGGCTTGTCAATTTCTGCAAAAAATATAAAGCTTGGGTTTTGATAAGGATTGTGCTGTATCTATAGAACAATTTGGGGAGTAATGACATTTTTATAATATTAGGATTTCTGATTTATGAACATCAGATGCCTTTCCACTTATTTAGGCCTTTTAAAATTTCTTTTGGCAATATTTTATAGTTTACAGAGTACTAGTTTTACACTTCTTTTGTTAAATTTATGTCTCCTAATTATTTTATTCTTTTGATGTTGTTTTAAATGAAGTTGTTTTCTTAAGTTCATTTCAATTTTTTGTTGCTAGTATATACAAATACTGTATATTTTGAAATATTGATCTTGGGCACTGCATCCTGGTTGAACTCATGTAATAGTACTAGAATATAGTATATACTCTTCTTTCTTTTTTCTTTTTTTTTAAGTGTGCCTAGCTAAATATTTGTCAGTTTTTTTGGTCTTTTCATAGTACCAACTTTTGGTTTTGTTAATTTTCTCTATTGTTTTTCCATTCTCTGTGTAATTAATTTCCATTCTAATCTTCACTATCTCCTTCCTTCTATTTGCTTTAGGTTCAGTTTGTTCCTCCAGTGTATAGATGGAAGGCTACATTGTTGACTTGAGATCTTTCTTTTTTTAATATAGATTTATATTTCTAAATTTCCTAGTAACTACTTTGAATTCACCCTATAAATTTTGGTCCATTGTGTTTCATTTTCATTCACCTTAAAGTAATTTATCTTGTGCATTTTTGACCCAATGTTAACTTAATTTCTATATATTTTTTAATTTTCTAAAATTCCTCATTATTGAGCTCTAAATACATTCCATGTTGGTTGGAGAGCACACTTCATATTAATTCAACCCCTTTAAATTTACTGAAGCTTGTTCTATGCCCTAGATTATGGTCTATCTTGGAGAATGTTCCATATGCACTTAAGAAAAATGTATATACTTTTGTTTTTTGGGGTTTTTTTTGCGGTACGCGGGCCTCTCACTGTCGTGGCCTCTCCCGTTGCGGAGCACAGGCTCCGGACGCGCAGGCTCAGCAGCCATGGCTCACGGGCCTGGTCGCTCCACGGCATGTGGGATCTTCCCAGACCGGGGCACGAACCCCGTGTCCCCTGCATCGGCAGGCGGACTCTCAACCACTGCACCACCAGGGAAGCCCTATACTTTTGTTTTTTTAGAAGGAGTGCTCAATTTATGCCAGTTTGGTCTAGCTGGTATATAGCATTGCTCAGGCCTTCTATTTCCCTATTCATTTTTGTCTAGTTTTTCTACTCAATATTAAAAGTGAGGTATAAAGTCTCTAAGTATTATTGTTAAATTCTTTATTTCTCCCTTTATTTTTGCTTCATATATTTTGAGAGTCTGTTGTTAGGTGCATATTTTTCTAATTGTTCTATATTCTTGATGGATTGATCCTTTATCAGTATAGAAGGTGTTTCTTTAAATCTAGTCATTTTTGTTTGTTTAAAAGTCTGTTTTAGAGAACAGACTTGTGGTTGTCAAAGGAGAAGGGAGGTGGGGGAGGGGCGGATTGGAAATTTGGGATTAGCAGATTAAAATTAGTATATATAGGATGGATAAACAATAACGTTCTACTGTATAGCACAGGGAACTGTATTCAATATCTGGTGATAAACCATAATGGAAAAAATATGAAAGAAAGTCTATAACTGCATCACTTTGTTGTACAGCAGAAATTAACACAACATTGTAAATCAACTATACTTTAATAAAAATTTTTTAAGTCTATTTTGTCTAATATTAGTTTAGTCATACCATCCCTCTTATGCTTAGTTTGCATGATATACATTTCCCATCTTTTTATTTCTAACCTATGTGTTCCTCTGAATCTAAAGTGTGTATCCTGTACACACCAAATGGTTGTATGCTATTTTTTTATCCAGCCTGACAATCTCTGCATTTTGGTTGGACCTATTAATCCATTCTCTCTTACTGTTATTGTTGATAAAGTTGGATTTATATCTGTCATTTTATTTTCCTGTATCTTTCATGTCTTCTTTGTTCCTCTGTTCCTCTTTTATTTCTTTTCTACATTAATCAAATATTTTCTAACAAACATTTTAATACCTTTAATAATGTTTTATTGTATTTTTATTTTCTTAGTTTACTCTAGGACTTACCACATACACCTTATCAGGACTTGCTTTCTAAAATTTAAAACTTCATTTAAAATTGATAACAACTTAACTTCAGTCACTTACAAAAATGTTATACTCCTTTACAGGCTGCCCCCTCACTTTACTGTTGTCGCAAATTACATCTTTATATTTTGTATACCCATTAACATAGATTTACATCTTTTTGTGTCTTTGTCTTTAAATACTGTAGAATATAAAAAATGAAGTTACAAACCAAACTGCCCTGCTTTTGCTAAATATGTTGACAGCAGCAGCATTTGTTCAAGAGATGTAGTTACTGCACTTCAGAGAGTGGTCTAAAGGAAAATAAAATTACATTCCATGGAAAAGTAAAGATTAAGTGTTTTGAAATAAGACAGAGTAGAGGTTGTGTATAATTGGAGACATTCACATAACATACCATAGATCATCTAAACATATTTGAGGGAAGAAAATATTCAAGGCAGATATTTGAGGTCTAGATGTGGAAAAAAATAAGACAGCCCTTTGATTTGAAAAATGGAATCATATTTGTTTCCATTTTTATTTTTTAATCTATATAACATAACAGACATCTTTCTCTTTTATACTTCAAACATCTTTTTCAAATCTTACATATAATTTTATTGGATGAGTATGTGGTGTTAATCTGTTAAAATATAATTAAGCTAGTGAAACATTTTGCAAATGTTTGTAATTAGTAGTTAGTTATCAAACAATACAAATGACCCAATGGCACTATAAAGTTAATGGGTTTTGGTCCACATAAAAATGTGTCTATAAATGACTAAAGCATAGCAACAGCAGGATTCATTCAAGCATTTGACATTAAACCAATCTAAAGATAGTAATTCCGTGAAAACTGAAATTAAAAAATTTTCTGACTCATGTTTTTGTTGCACACCCATAGTTTTCTACATGTAAATATATGCTGCTCTTTGCTCCACTGTAGAAAGACAAAATAAACTATTAAAATATTAAGTATGAAATACAAAATGTTATATAAATGTTAAACAGTAAAATATTCGTATCAGAATATAAAATCCAGATGTATAATTTTGTGAATTTCTTCAAGAGATAAAGCAAGAAAATGGTTAGCTATACCTCCTCCTCAAATCCAATCAAAACGAGATAGAAAATGTTCACATATGTAAACATACATACATGACTCTTAAGATATGGAAGAAGTATGGTTCTTATTACTAGAGGAGCTATGTTACAATTACCTAGAAAACAAAAAGAGGATAGGATAATACTTAAAAATAAACTAGGATAGAGGAGGTCACATCTCAGAACACAGTCACTGAAAAAGGCTGCAAGTGATGTGGGGGCAGATCTTCTGAGCACTAAAGAGAGCTTCCCATGCTCTGTGTTTGCCCATCTGGAAAGCAAGAGTGCCATGATTAAGCAGTTACAGAAATTAATCAAAGGCCTGTAGCTGGAATAATGGGGTCAAACTTCTTTTTCCAAGTTCTTCTTTAGTCCTTCAGCCTCCTACAGAGATTAGAAACTGTGGTATCTGAAATTAATCCAAAACCAGAGATTTTCTTTAATGAATAGGGTATCTTTCTGGGGAGGTTTAGATCTTCTAAAGAGGATCTGACACCCACAGGAAGGCACTTCTTATTCCAACATGTGGTAGAATCACCCACTTGCCTGCAACTCATACATATCCTTATAGAAAATCAACCAGACAATAAGCACACCCAAACATACACCATTATGAAAATTTCAACTCTGAAATAAAAAGAAGATGCAAAAGAATTTTTTTTCAGAAAGCATGAACAAGTTGCTAACAAAGGAAAAAGAACCAGATTGGCAATTGATTATTCAGTGGCAAAAATTGCTGCAAGATAGTGGGTCAATGACATCACAGTTCTGAGGGAATACTATTTTAGACTACATGCTACACTAAATGTCAGACTATTATTCAGGTATTTTAAAACTACAGAAGTTTTAAGTCATTAAAGGAGATGACTTCTAATAAATCCTTCCTAAAAACCAACACCCCTTACACAGAAACAAAACAAATTGAAATTAAAACCAAAGAAAAAAAAGTTAGAAAATAGACTCCAAGAAATACAAAGTTGGAACCCAAGAAAAAAGGTGGCATAAGATCCAAGAGGGTAGAAAGGTGGTTTCCAGGAGCTGAGTCATGGGATAATTGGAGAGAATTGGTACAAACTTGCAGTTAGAAGGTAAGTAAGTTCTGGAGATCTTATTATCTTATATTAAGGCACAGCATAGTGATTACAGTCACAATACTCATATACTTTAAAGTTGCTAAGAGACTTTGTCTTAAATGTTCTCCCTACAAAAAAAGAAATGATAATTAAGTGATGTGATGGAGGTGTTAGCTAATGTTATGGGGGTAATCCTACTGCAAAATATAAATGTAGCATATCAACACGTTGGGCATCTTAAACTTACACAGTGTTATATCAACTATATCTCAATAAAAAGAAATGAAATGTAAAAAAAAGTATTTTCAATTGAATAAGAGGCCCAGACTTTTCTATTCAGACATCACCAGTCATTGGATGAGGGCTGTCTATAGAGAGACTTCTTGATCTTGTGTGAGACAGTAACCTTTAGCAGATGACAATTCTCTGAAAGAGAAGTAGTTGTTGCCATGTGCAGCCAGCATTCCTATAGCACCTTGAGAAATGAGCAACTCAACACTGAAGTGGGGCTCTGGGCAGGATACCACAGCATCTACTATTACAGATGCATTACAGGAAAGAAAACCTTAAATGAATGAGTGTATGAGAAGAAATTTTCACAGTCAAGGCAACATTGCATTTAGCTATACATCATGAATAAGACTTTCC
>NW_006773655.1:0-13892 GCF_000442215.2 Lipotes vexillifer | reverse complement strand
TTTCCCTACTTGATGTGGTCAAGAAATAAGTAATAAAATCCCAATAAAGTTGACTCATCTGGGCTGAAGAATTTCAGAACCTTGAAACTCCAGAAAATGTAGACTCTGAGTCTTCCACTATTAGTGTGCCACTATTTCCAATTAACAGTTAGTGCTTCCTACCTGTGACTTCAAGACTCTGTAAAGGTTAATGCCTTAAAAGAAAACAAGTGCTGTTCTCAAGATCTACTCAAAATCCCCCTCCTGGTTACCACAGACACGTTTAAACATGTATGATTTTTCTCAGTAAAAATCACAGAGGGGAAGTTATGGTTCAGCTAAGAGTGGAAAGGACCTACACGTAAAGGTTAACTGCAGAGCCAAGCCAACACATACTAACGTGAATGACACCAAGGGTGCTGAATCAAGGGAGAAGGGCATGAAGTTGGATGATGATGAGTTTATTGGCACAAAAACCCTATCCAGGAATAAATCATCTGCCAAGGATTCAGGAAGACTATGTTAATATGCTACTACAATGACTCTTAATAGTTTGGAAACATGTTAACTCATAGTCAATGAGGTAGAAAAGCTAGAATTTCCATAGTAGATCATGAAGGCAGGAATAAGAAGGCTCATAAAAATGGCAATGCTAGAATATCCGACATAAGGCCTGAAAACCCAGAATCTATGTTCCATGGGCAAGCTAGGTGGTACCCCATTTACCAAAGTAATAAGGAATGTACTGGTGAGGTGGCACTAGCATCACTGAGAGTAGCTGCCTTCCATACACTGAAGGCTGAAGGTAAGTAAAGCTACAAAATAACAGAGTTCCCCAGCAGTGATGGGGATCCTAGGATCCCAAAACAATAGAGGTCAGGTAGCAATCATTAATTATCAGAAGCAAAGTAGCCATCATTATTGAAAATGAGTAGCAAGCAGCCAGAGAAGTTTGACCCACAGAAAGCTATGTGGTTGGTTCCTAAAAATACAATTGGTGGGCAGCAATGTGGGTATTAGTTAATCTATAAAATGATAATTTTTAAAAAAGATTGAAAATGGACAATGGATAATCAGACCTATGGCAATTTACTTGGACAACCATATACCGAAGAAAGGGGATACCTAAACATTTTGAGGACCACTGCACTGTGACTGTTTTTGACAAATACCGCTTTGGTAGCAACTTTTTAGCACTGGATGAGTTCTGAATTAGTAGAAGTAAGAGCAAGCTTTTTGAGCCACCAGGCAGGTCAACAAAAATAATTACAATTCTTTGCAAATCAGGTCCACTGATTTGCTAGGACTGTAGGCTATTTTTTTTTAATTTTTTTTATTTTTGCCGTAAGCGGGCCTCTCACTGTTGTGGCCTCTCCCGTTGCGGAGCACAGGCTCCGGACGCGCAGGCTCAGCGGCCATGGCTCACGGGCCTAGCCACTCCGCGGCATGTGGGGTCTTCCCGGACCGGGGCATGAACCTGTGTCCCCTGCATCGGCAGGCGGACTCTCAACCACTGCGCCACCGGGGAAGCCCAGGCTCTTATTTTTAAGGCTACAGCTGAGCTGGAACGAGCTGGTAAGCAGACTATGGGACTAGAATAAGTTATAATGCAAAAAAACTTACTGTTCTTACTGAAATTCATCTACTTTTCTAGAATAAGCACTCCACTAATTACTGCGAGCTTTTTGTTCGTTTCGAGTTTGATAAAAGTCGATTATAACAGCTGTCAGTTTTTTCATTGTGTTTCCAAATGGGGAGATTTTGGAGTTCCTTTCTCCACCATTTTCACTGATGTCATTCTGATTATATTTTATAAGCTTATTTATGATAGACCCTACAGTAAACACGATACACAAATGGCCATAAGAAAATGCACACTGGATTATTTTCTGAAAAAAAATATCTAACTTGTTCACATTTTTAAATAATCTAGATTTTTAAAAATTAGATAATGAAGTTTAAAAGGGCAAAGAAAGAAAAAGTACTTTATAAAATACAGTGTATTTCAGATGTTGTAACTGCAGTGATGGAAAATGTGTTCCATCAGGTTTCCATCAAAGATATCTGCTTTTATAACATGGATGTCAGTAAAGGAGACCGCAGAACAGACAGTTCCATAAGTTTTATGTTGGGGGCATCATGGTTTTTAAAAATGTTAACTAATTAACTCTTGGCTTAACATTAAATTGTTATTGATTCAGAAATGTAATCTGTCCATTTAAAAATTATGAATTCAAGACCATATTTCAAAGGAGAATTTTCAGAGAATAGAAGCTTATTGAAATAAATAAAGTATTTAATCCCTATATTTAGCTCTTCTACTCCTCAGGAAGGTGGGTTAGGTTTGGGAAATGCATCTCTAGAAGAAAGGTTATTTTAGCCACCAGCCAGAATACAACACTGAAGATCTTGAATCACTGTACAAGACAGTCTGCTGGAAATCAAATTTTCATTCCCCCTGTTTCATATATTATATTCTTGTGAATAAAGCAATTTCAGTGTAAACTCAAAGGGATATTTTATTAAAAGGATAAAAGACTGTGCCGGGCATTTGCCTGTCTACTCTCATATATATCTTAGTTTTCTATCACTGGGAACGATACTTCCCAAGGTCCCTTGCAAGTGGCTTTCACCTATTGAAAAATTATCTCCAATTTTCTACAATTACCATTTCAGGTAACTTTTAGAATCACATTGTCAATTTCTAACAAAATTCTGTTTGGGGATTTGACTGCTGTTGAATTGAATTTAAAGAGTACCTTTTGGGAAACTTGACGCTTTTACAATAATAAGTCATCCTATTCAAACATCCAGTTTTCTTATATTTTCCATCTTCTTTTATGTCCTTTAGTAGGGTTTGATAATTTTCTCCACCACTTTCTTACACAGATTTGTTTGATAATTTGCAAGTGTTTTTCCCTTTTCCCCTTCCTTCCTTCCTACCTTCCTTCCTTCTTTCCTCCCTTTCTTGCTTCATTCTTTTCTTCTCTGCCTTTGTTAACAGGATCTCTTTTTTCTTTCACTTTTAAATGTACAGATGGCAATTGACTGCTTTATGCTTAATTGTTATTTGACAGATTGTTGCTTTTTTATGTTAGTTTTAATACTTCGTAAGTTATTTACCTATATTATCTAGGAAGATGACAATATCATCTACAGATAGTAGTAATGTCTCTGTCTTTCTCATCCCTATATTCACCACTTCCTCATTGTGTTATTTGTATTCAACATTCAAATCATAACTGAATAGTGATACTATGCTGGACATTCTGGTCCCATTTCTGATTTTATAGAGAGAGCATTTAAATTTCAAAGTACAGTATAGTGTTTACTGAAGCTTTCTTGTGTACATGCTTTCCTCATATAAATTTTTTTTTCAATGAAGATAAAGAATTCCACTTTTACTTTCACATTTTAAATGATCTTAAACATGAATTTGTGTTGAATTTTAAAATGGTTCCACCCTATAAATGATCATATACATTTTTATGTTTAATCCTCACATTTATTGAAACACGTTAATAGATGTCTGGTTGTTGAATAATTCTTATTCTCTTAAATGAATCTTAACTGGTTATGAATTTATATTCTTTTAATATATCTCTGCACTTAATCTGTTTTATTTTTTGTTTTTAAATCTTGGCTCATAGGTGAAACTTGTCTATAATTTTTTATTCTCTTGCATCCTTGCCCAATTTGAGTACCAGGGTTATATGAGCTCTAGAAACTAAGTTGAATTGTATCTGTGGCTGGAGAGAAGATAAGAAGATGTGCAGTGACATTCTCACTTGGCTTCTCAGGCTGCAGTACCACAATTAATGGCCCTGTTGGTTGCTCCTGAGCTCTTCCTTCCTCCTATTTACCTTTTCTTAATATGAAGCAGCTTTGGTTTTGCTCCCACATCTTGCAAGTGTCCACTGCATGTACATTTTGGTGCAATTCCTACCATCAATTTGATTCATTTACTACTTTGTTTTTCAGGACACTGGTACTTCATGTTTTCCCATGTTTTGTTTTAAAACAGTTTTACAATCATTCATTAAATAATATGTTTTCTATCATTTAAGAGTGACTTTTAAATGAATTCTCATCACATTTAACAAAAAACAGAATCCTCAGAATGGCTTTCAGGGCCCTACGTAATCTGGTTCTGTCTAGATGTGCAGTCTCATCTCCAGTCTTTCTCCTCCATACTCATTCAGCTGCAGCTGTATTGTCTTCCTTTCTATTTCTCAACATGTTCAACACGGTCCATTTCAGAGCATTTTCATTTGTAAATTCCCCTATCTGTAATGTTCTTTACCTAATCTTTGTGGGTTTTTTTTTTTTTTTTGGTCTTGTTTAAAAGGTCAGCTCTTCAGAGAGAACTATCCCCAAATTGTTATCTAAAATAGCACCCTTTATCACTCTACTTTCCTATGATTTTACCTTTCTTCATTACACTTGTCATCAGCTGACGTTCTGAAATATATTCATTTGCTTGTTTTCTGCCTACTAAATTAAAAGGTAAGGATGAAGGCAGGGAATTTGTTCATTCACTGGTGTTTTTTCTATTCCTCTCACTTTGTCACATCAATGAACTTAACTATATTACAAAACTATCAAAGAGTTCAAAAGAAATTATCTGAATTCAGGAAAGATATGGCTAAACAATAGAAGAAGATAAAGGAAATAGAATGACATAATATATAGCACATATACTATGGCAGGGACTAAATAATTTTGTTAAATAAATAAATAAAGGGAGGGAAAGCTTTAGTTTGTGCCTAGGATACATCTTATAGCAGAGTGTAAAAAATCCTAGCTTATAAAAGTTGCTCTGCAACTCATTCCTTGGACTCAATCAGTGATAAATTCTTGCCAAATATGTGCCATACACACTTCAATGGCATTTTGTCTTTAACTCATTGTCATTACTACTGCTCTAATTTAGATCTTTCTCATCTCTAGCCAGTGTGGACTAACAGCAACTGGTCTTGCTGCTTCCGGTCTTTTTGCATCCAAGACAAAGTCACCTGTAGCCAGATCTATATGCCATTTTGTTTACCTCAGAAATGGAACAGAATATGGAACCATTCTAGGTTCCCACTCTATTTATTTTTACTAAACTCTATTTGATTCTATTTAATGAATAATGAAACTCCTCAGTTAATGTGAAGATGACTTCCTTACTTATTACAATATTAGTGAAAACATTTGTCTAATGTAGTTTCTCAAACTTGAACGTGCATCCAAATCCCTGGGAGGGCTTGATCAACCACAGATTGCTGGGCCCTACTGCCCGAGTGTCTGTTTCAGTATGTCTGGAACTCTCTTCTGTATTCCCCAAATGCTACAAATAAAGTTAGACATTGTACTTTATAACTTCTAAAGTAAAAGAATTCTTGGCTTGGTTAGATATAAATTAGCCATAGTCACTTAATTCTGTATTTGATAGTTTTTCTTCTCTCTGTTCCCAGCTTCTATGCATCTGGCAGAAACTTTTATTTCCTGTCATTTTGAAATCTAATGACATTTCTAATATTGATATAGGTTTTTCTTTTTATGAACATTGGTCATTTCAGACCATACTGGTTGGTAGGGAGGAGAGGTTTTATGGTTAGATACTGATTTTTTAACAAAGGTTTACAGCATTTCCATCTTGGTATAGTTTTTCACCTTGCCTATTTATTAAGTGACTGTTTTCAGTTAGAAACAGTATTATTCAAAAGTTAGATATAATAGTTTACAAACACTATAGTGTGTAATGTTGCCATGTTCAGTAAGTACAACCAGTATGAATCAAAATACAGTATGTATAGAATCCAAGGTTAATTATCACCAGCTCTTTTCATTTACCTTTTAAAGAAAGAAATCTCTTTCTTATTGGTGAATATATAATATCTTTAAATATACTCTCTGTTATTTTACTTAGTTTTTAAAGTAATGTGGTGGCAAGATCGGCACTGGTAAGTGGTGCAAGGTTTAATTGCAAAATGTGTAAAATGCTGAAGCAAAATGGCATCTGGTTATATGACTCTTAGTACTAAGTGACTTGATACTTACCATCAGTTGGTATTGTTTATTCAGTACAATTTTAAGAAGATTTTAAAGCTTACTTTGGCTTATAAAATTTGGGATTTTTATAAATCTGATTACTGTAACTAGCTATCAAATGTCATTCTCCACTGCAATGACAGTATTTCTAGACTGAATTAATTTAGAAGGATATTGAACAAAATTGATTTTTGATGAATTGCTTATGAAATAACTTGTAAAAATTCCATAAAAGAGATTACTGACCTCTTTCAAGTTGAGAATATTTCTCAGTGTTCAGTTCATAACATTCATAAAGGTAAGAAAACAATAAAGTTAAAGCAACTGAATGACAAAATACTGCATAAAATGCTGAATGTTTTTTAAAATCTTAAATATTTAAGCAAATTACTCTTTGGCTCTTACTTCTGATAAATAAGTTATTGTTTTTACCTTTGTATTAACTAACAGATAATGAGATGATGCAGTCAGCAAACCTATCTTCAAATATTAAAAATTGGTTCTCACAAAGGCAATAAAAGCAAAAATAAACAAGTGGGACTACACAGAACTAAAAAGCTTATGCACAGCAAAGGAAACCATCAGCAAAATGAAAACACAGCCTACTGAATGGGAGAAACTATTTGCAAATCATATATCTGATAAAGGGTTAGTGTCTAAAGTATACAAATAACTCATACAACTCAATAGCACAAAAAACGCCAAAAACCAAAAAAACAAAACAAACAAAAAACCCATACAATCCAACTGAAAAATAGGCAGAGGAACTGAATAGACGTTTTTCCAAAGAAGACATACAGACACATGAAAAGATGCCCAACATCACTAATCATCAGGGAAATCAAAACCACAATAAGATATTAACTTACACTTGTAAAAATGGCTCTTATCAAAAAGACAAGAAATAACAAGTGTTGATGAAGATGTGGAGAAATGGGAACTCTTGTGCACTGTTGATGGGAATGTAAATTGGTGCAGCCAGTACAGAAAACAGTATGGAGTTACCTCAAAAAAAATTAACAGTAGAACTACCTCGTGACCCAGCAATTCCACTCCTGCATATTTATCTGAAGAAAATGAAAACACTAACTTGAAAAGATATATGCACCCCCAAGTTCACAGAAGCATTATTTACAATGGCCAAGACATGGAAAGAACCTAAGTGTTCATTGATGGATGAATGAATAAAGAAGATGTATAGATATAGCTATAGATATAGGTATCTATACCGATGTATATACCTATATTTATATATACACATATATACACACAGACAGTGGAATATTATTCAACCATAAAAAGAAGGAAATCTTGCTGCTTGTGATAACATGAATGGACATTGAGGGCATTATGCTAAATGAAGTAAGTCAGACGGAGAAAGACAAATACTGTATTATGTCACTTACATGTGGAATCCAAAAAAAAAAAAAACTCCAAACATATAGGTATGGAAAACAGATAGGGGGTTGCCAGAGTCAGAGGTGTGGTGGGGGCGGAGCAGGTGTGGGGTGGGGCGGCAAGACGGACGAAGGGCATCAAGAGGCATAAACTTCCAGTAATAAAATAAATAAGTCATGGGAATGTAATGTACAGCACTGTGATTATAGTTAATAATACTGCATTGTATATTTTGAAAGTTGCTAAAAGAATATATCTGAAAAGTTCTCGCACAACAAAAAAACCTGTAACCATGAATAGTGAAGGATGTTAACTAGGCTTATTGTGGTGACTATTTAAAAATATGTATGAATATGAAATAATTATGTTTTACTCATGAAATTAATATGTTATATGTCAATTATACCTCAATAATTTAAAAAAAAATTTTAAAGAAATGAAATCTCCTGGTCAAATGTTTGTTCATTATAATTTTATCAAGTATTCCAAAATTATTTCAAAAAATTATTTTAGCAGTTTTTCCTAACAAAAATACATGATGTTATGCATTATCCCATATTCTCATAAGCAGTTCTTTTTTATTCATTCAAATATGTGTTTAGGGAGCAGTTTCCATAGTCTAGACATTATGTTAAGTCCTGAAAATTAAGTAGTAAAGACATATATTAATTATGGTATACAAATATAAAGTTACAATTTCAATAATAGTGCAATGTGAATATTCAAGAATCTACTGAGGTACAAATTAGGAGGAATAGACCCAGTCAGGGAGAATAGTTCTAATGTCCCTGAAATGGTATATTGTGTATATTTTTAAATTGCTAATCAGTTGAACAAAATACTATTTCACTTTACTCTTAATCCTCATTTTCTCAGCTAGCAATAAGGTTAACATCTTTTTGCGGAGCACAGGCTCCGGACGCGCAGGCTCAGTGGCCATGGCTCACAGGCCCAGCCGCTCCGCGGCATGTGGGATCTTCCCGGACCAGGGCACGAACCTGTGTCCCCTGCATCGGCAGGCGGACTCTCAACCACTGAGCCACCGGGGAAGCCCAAGATTAACATCTTTTTATAAATTTATAAGCCACTTCTATTTCCCAGTGTGAACTGTCTGTTAATATATTTGACCCATTATTCTAATGATCTGTATAATATATTTTTTTAATATTTATTTATTTACTTACTTACTTATTTAGGCTGCACCAGGTCTTAGTGGTGCCATGTGGACTTCTCAGTTGCAGCATGAGGACTCTTAGTTGCAGCATGCATGTGGGATCTAGTTCCCCAACCAGGGATCGAACCTGGGTCCCTGCACTGGAAGCATGGAGTCTTACCCACTGGACCACCAGGGAAGTCACTTTAATATTTTAATATATTTTGTCTTTTTTGTTATTGGAAGATATACTGTATATTAATTTTTTTTAAGTTGCAAGCTTTATCCTTGTTAGCTTTGGATTGTTTAACTTTATTTATGGTAATTGTTTAAAAATATTTGATTTATCTTCTAACATATTTTATTCTTATGTTTTATTTTTTGTGGTTAAAAGAGGACTAAATATATTTTTGCTTAACATATACAACTGATCCAAATTTGATTGGGTAATTTATGATTTTACCACAGAATTCAATTTTTGCCTTTTTTAAAATAGAAAGTTAAACTCCTAGTACATTTTGGAGGACCTTCACTCCAGTCATATTCCACACAGGAAAAAAATATCTTCAGCCATTTCTCTTTGGAATTTCTAAGAGTGAATTCTGTAGAAAGCAGAATTCCTAGCAATGGCTGTAAGACTCCACGGCCTCTAATTGCTGGAACCTGTAAATCTCCTGGAAGCTCAGTTCCTGTGATCGTGTTATGTGATATTCCACAGTTGACCTTAAACGAAAAGCGTCCTAATTCAATCACACAAACCCTTTAAAATCAGAGAATGCTCTCTGACTAGTAGCAGAAGAGGAAGGCACAAAGGGAAGAAAGAAAAGAAGTTAGAGAAATTCTTAAAGCAAGGACTCCAAGCGCCACTGCTGGTCTGAAGATGGGGATGGCCTTTGAAACGGAATACAAGTGGCCTCCAGGAGCAGAAAGCATCCCCTGACCAACAGCCAGCAGGGAAATTGGGCTGCAGTTCTATGATGACATGGAGGTGAATTCTGCCTGAATGAGCTTGTTAAGTGGATTCTTCCACAGAGCTTCCAGCACTGTGAAATGCTGAGCACAGAACCCAGATGGGCTAGTCAGACTTCTGACCCACGGAACAACAGAGAATAAGTAGGTGCTTTATAATACTACTAATTTGTGGTAAATTGTTACACGGATATAAACAACTAATATAAAGTTTCTATTTCTAAATGATGTATTTTTATTAGTATCCACTCCCTATTTTAGCTATTTTTGGTTAACATTCTACTGTTATGATAAGGTTTAATATATTTAGACCACTCACCATAATGTTTTCCATTCTCCCATGTTAGTTAAATATTAATATCCTTATCTCTACTGGTCAACACCTCAACTAATAACAGCGTGTAGAAACACCCATTCTTTGTACCATCAACCACAGGGAGAAGGTTATTCAAAGAGACTAAGACCTATTCTTTTATTCCAGTTTTCTTTCCTTCCCCATTTCTCTCCTCTTCTATGTGGAAATTAACTTTTTATTTTGTAGCCATAATTAAGTCTTCTGCTTTTGTTCTGTAGATTCTAAAGCTTGAAAATCAATAAAGATACTGTTAATTCCTCTGTAAAATCTATTTATTGCAGAGCCAATAAGTGTACTGTAGTATAATTCTTTTTTTGAAGATCCATGCCATTATTTCCGGGTACCATAAGGAGAATATTCCTAAATTCAAATATGAACTTACACTCTTCTTTTACCATCCACCAGGTACCTCAATGTATATTTTTTTCATACCTCAAATTTCTCCCAAGGTCTATTCTGCATGTTCCATTCATTCCCCTTATGAAAAACGTACTCCTTTCCACTCTGTTTGCCTGGATTAATCTGAAAAGCCTGTTCTCTAAGTATAACTATTTCTGGTTACAGATCATCCCTTAGCTACAGAGATAAATGCACTCTTTCCTGAATATATTATTTTCATTTTTGGTTAAGTTTTTTTTTTTAGATCATCCCTTAGCTACAGAGATAAATGCCCTCTTTCCTGAATATAATATTTTCATTTTTGGTTAAGTTTTTTTTTTTATTGGTATGCATGTTAAAGACTCTTAGATAACCATTCTGATGCTTTACATGTTGAAAATGTCTTTATTTTGCCTAAGGATCAAACTGCAGGTTGACTGGATAATGAATATTTTATTTTGAAAATTATTTTCTCAAATATCATTTTCTGTCCATTTGATGAAGTAAAAAATTTGAAAAGCCTTTTAGTCACAAAGTAATTAAAGTTGCATAAAATATAAAGTTGTATTACCGGACTGGAAGGGAATATCAAAGGAACTGAAGTCAGTGATCTGGCTTAATTACAAGAGAAATTTCTCCAATGCCAAATCCAGTGCTAATTGTGGGATTCAGGGTATTTCTGGATGTTGTAAGAGGCTGGGATGAGTGCTAGTTTATTGGTGCTCCCTGGTTCCAGGTATAAGCAAACTAAAATCCTCTCACAATGATAATTCTCCCATTAAGGCCCGACTTACTGCTACATATTAAGATTACCAAACTTGAATTCACAATAAAAGACGGCAAAACATACAAGTAAAGAACCCACCATTATTGACAGCCAGTTGAAAAAAAAAAGATTTAGACCTCTTTAAGAAAATCAGATATTACAGTTATCAGATAGAGATAACGTAACTATATATCAGATGTTTAATATGTAAAAGATGGAATCACAAAATAGATCAAAGAATTATAGACTACCAAAAAAGTAACCAAGCTAACTTAAAGGAAAATAATTTTAGAAATAAAAACAAATTATTGAAATTTAAAAACCAACTAATAGATTTCAGCTTCTAATAAGGATATTAAAAGGTACAAAGGACATTCATTCATGTGAAAGCAATGAGAAAATTTAGAGGAAATAAAATATTGTTTATTTTTGTATTCTATTTTATCTCTTCTTATGAATTTTTTAGACAAAAATAAATGTACCTTTCTCCAAAATAACAAAATCCTGTGGGAAGTAGCCAGAGTTAGTTGGGTATGCGCTCCACATTCATCAACAGGGAACTCTGCCTATCTTGAAGCTGGCAGAGCAATAATAACATGTGACTTCTGTCTCATGTCCCAAGATGGCAACCTTGTGGCCACATTCCAGTAGCAAAGAGGAGGAAAGAAGAAAGGACTCTTCCCAGATCCTTCTACCCCACTGGCATAACTAATGGCAAGAAATGTTGAGAAATATAGTCTTTATTTCACAAAGGCACTGAGGCAATCCAACAGTAGAAAGAAAATCTTTCTCACAAATGAAGCTTAAACAATGTGATAAATAAACTTTGATCCATTCCTTGAAGCATAAACAAAAATTAATTTGTGATGGATCATAGCCTTAAATATAAAATCTAAATTATAAATGTTCTGAAAGACAACATAGGGGTTTCTTCAAGACCTTTCCTTGTCAAAGGTTTCATAGATGACACAAAAATCACTAAGCATAAAATAAAACAAAAAGGTATACTGGAGCTCATTCAAATTAAAAAGCCCTGCTTATCAAAATATATTGTTATGAAAATGAAGCAAGACATAGATGGGGAGAAAATATCTGCAACATGTGTAAGCATGGGCAAAAGAATAAATAAAATCAAAACAAGCAAACAAAAAAAGGACTGAATTGTTGAGCTCATAAACAGACCTACACTTAACTGGAAATCAGTATAAAATAATTTAGATTTACGGATCACTCAACACTCTTGGAAAATTTAATGAATTATTCATGAATAAATTGTATTCATATAGAAGAAAAGTTAGACATTTGGTCCTCTATTCCTCCTGAAATACAAGTTGATTTTTTTCCTTTATTCCATTCTTTTTATTGCTATTGAATTAAACTACTATTTCAGGTTGGAGAGAAGGTTAACGCATATACCCCACCTAAAATTTAAACTAAATGTCTTAGTTTACGATTTTTGTGCATTCATAAAATTCTATTAAATTGATGTGCTAATTTTTATCTAATCTGTTTTTATAAACATTTAGTTATTGGTCAGGCTTCTTCTGTTATAAGCAATGCTTATATGAACATCCTTGAAGAGTGTTTATGCTATGTCCAATAGACATGCAGAAAAAATTCCTACAAAGAAAACGGCAGAATCAAATGGATTTGCCTTTAAATATCGGACAGAATTACCCTCTTTTCCAGCAATATTACCAAGAATCTGTATTATCAATTTATGATGTCAGCCAATCTATGACTTAATAATTAGATTCACTGAAATATTTTTGAATTAAAAAATTATGATCTATTTATATTTTTTTTATTTTGTGAACTACAGTTACATGAGTTATGCTGGGTATTTTCTCTCTGTCCCTCCAAATTAACCTTCTACCCTTTTTCTCCATGTTCTATGTCCTGGGTACCTGACAGTTGGGTTTGACCCAAAGGAGGCAATGGCAGGAGATTACAAGATAAATGGTCCAGGTGTTTATTCCCCCAGTTGCCACCCTGATAGGATGACTGGGGCTGGGTGAATCCCTCAATCAAAGACTAAAGCTACTGTCAGAGTATGTTCTCTGCATGGCTCCTCTCTATGGATTATAGTTATTGTATCCTCCTCTTACCCATACAGTCCTAGAGGTGGTAACAAATTCGAGCTACTGCTAGCTGTGCAGTTTTTGGTTCCCATAATGCTGCCTCACCTTTGTAAGTAATCTCTTTAAATAAATTATAGAATGTGAAGAATTCTCTTCTTTCCTACCAAGTTGCCCATAAATTTGAAGAACACACAGTTGGTCTCTTTGTTGGGAGGAGTTATTAATTAAATTGTGTCCATAAAAAGATATGTTGAAATCTTAATCCTTCATATCTGTGAATGTCACCCTATTAAAAAATAATGTCTTTGCATACATAATTAAATTAAGAGAAGGTCATTAGAGTGGTTCCTAATCCAATATGACTGTGACTGGTGCCCTGATAAGAAGAGGAAATTGCCATCTGAAGACAGAGACACAGAGTAAAGGCTGTGTGACGACAAACAGAGACTGAAGTGATGCAGCAGAGACTGAAGTGATGCAGCTAAGAGTCGAGGAATGCCAAGGATTAACTGCCACCACCAGAAGCTGGAAAAGGCAAGGAAGTATCCTACCCAGAATTTCAGAGGGAGCACGGCACCACTGACACCTTGGTCAAATTAGAAAATTTAGCCACATTTCACACATAATCATAAAGAACACAGATCTCTATGGTCAAAAGACTAATCGCCACTCTACCCCATAGCTTGTTGGGAGAGTTGCAACTCTGCATTTCTTATAGTTAAGCACAACTCTTAACTTTAACACTAGGGATCTCATTACTTTTGTCAATATCAGGGA
>NW_006773649.1:0-2229 GCF_000442215.2 Lipotes vexillifer | reverse complement strand
CCAAAAAAAAAAAAAAAAAAAAAAAAAAAGAATAGTGGTTGCTTGGGAAGGAGAGTGGGAAGGGGTTGACTGGGAAGGGACAGGAGAGAACTTTTTGGGGTTATGGAGTGCTCTGTATCTTGATAGCAATATGGGTTACATGAGTGAAGGGGTGTTTTCAGAACTCTCTGAACTGTATCATTGTATATAAAAATATATCTAAACTTAGTTGTACAGTGTTGCAAATATACTTTACATTGAACCATACATTTAAAAACAGTTAAAGTGGTACATTTTATGTTATGTGTATCTTACAATTTAAAAAATGTAAGTGGGTGGATGTGATATGAAGGTTCTAAATGGACAAACATTTAAAGTGTTTATTTTTCCTCATATAATGTGCTGTTTTATTATTATTTCTTTATTTACCATTTGTATACTAAAATAAGAATGTAATTTAGAAAATGAGAAAGAACCATGTATGAGAAATAATGTTACATTTATATATTCAACAAATATTTATCAAATAGCTACAGTGTGTATAGTTCTTCATTTTGTGTGTTAAGATAAAGCAAACAAGGATCACCTTCAAAGAGCTCATAGTGTACTAAGCTTTGACTTAAAATATGCAAAAAAAATTTTGATTTCACAAAAATTAAGAGCTTTCTTCACCCTACTGTTTACCCTTTAGTAGGTTTCTGTAGACTTGAAGTTCTAGGGAATCGAGCTTAAAAATCCTTGCCCTGGGGTAAAGCCTGTCATGCTGGTGTTTCTCTTCCTGGCCTTGCTGTAGTTTGCATTGACAGGGGAGGGGTTTATGTTTTGTGCCCTCCCTACATAGCCTGCAGTGATGCTAAAGGACCAGAGAGCAGACTTTCACTGATAATATACCTGTAAGTGCTGGGTTGGTCCCTGGCCTAAAGCATTAGTGGATCTAGAACCTCCACCACAAAGAGGTTTAGGGCAGAGTCCAAAAAACAAGGTCAGAGCTCTTGACATTCAGGTAGTAATTACCATCCTCCTTTCCTACTTCTTAGGACTACTGTAATTGAAATGGTCAAAGGTACTCTGAAAGTGAAGAAAACAAAAGCAGAAAAGCCAGGGGCATGGAAATTCTACCCACCAGTGGGTTTAATGTGCCCACCGGGCAATCGCAAATTAAGTGTGATAAGGGAATCACACTACTTTTATTGGTTCTGTGAGGACAAGCGCTTGGAGTACCAGTTGTATTCTATTGGCATACTTGGGTGCTGAGTAAATATTAGTAACTTGTTGAATAGTGCCTAGCATCTCAACTGCCATGTAAATCTCTGTGAAGGCAGGACATTGTTGGAGGGAATGGTGGTGGTGATGGTAATCTTATTGAGAAAGTGACTACCATGTGACTTTTCTAGCTTGTTAATATCCATCTACCTATGCCTCATCTTTTCATTCTACTTCCCTGTTTGTATCTAATTACAATCAATTCAGTTGCCTGTGTCTCTGAGCAGTTAATTCAGGTTTCTCTTGGTTGAACTGGTAATGAGAATGTTTATGTTCACATCATGCCTAGGTGGAGTTATATGTAGGCACCATCTAGATGAAAACGGATGCCTTGGGGCAACTGAGCAAGCCGCTGTATTATTCCAACTAATATATGACATTCTGGAAAGAGCAAAACTATGGATACAGTAAAAAAAGATCAGCGGTTAACAGGGATTAGAGGAGGGAGGGAGAGACGAATAGGCAGAGCGCAAGGATTTTGGGGGGCAGTAAAATACTCTGTATGATGCTGCAGTGGTAGATACATGTCATCATAAATTTGTCCAAACCCATAGAATGTACAACACAAAGAGGGAACCCTAATGTAATCTTTGGGTGGACTTTGGGTGATAATGATGTGTCAGTGTAGGGTCATCTGTTGTAACAAATGTATGAGTCTGGTGGGGGAATGTTGTTAATGAGGGAGGCTGTGCACCTGTGGGGGCAGGGGGCATGTGGGAAATTTCTGTACCTTCCTCTCAATTTTCTTGTGAACTTAAAATTGCTCTTAAAAAAGAAGTCTAGGGCTTCCCTGGTGGCGCAGTGGTTGAGAGTCCGCCTGCCGTTGTGGGGGAAATGGTTTCGTGCCCTGCTCTGGGAAGATCCCACATGCCGCGGAGCGGCTGGGCTCGTGAGCCGCTGAGCCTGCGTCTCCGGAGCCTGCGTCTCCGGAGCCTGTGCTCCGCAATGGGAGAGGCCACAACAGTGAGAGGCCCGCGTACCGCAAAA
>NW_006773645.1:0-243 GCF_000442215.2 Lipotes vexillifer | reverse complement strand
TGTGGTCTTAACAGCGGTACATTTTTGTAAATGTTTTATATGTGTTGAAAAGCATTTTGCTATATGGTTACTGCAGGAAATATAATCAAAGTTGTTAACTTTATTGTTTATACTTTTATAACATTATTAATTTTCTTCTCTCCTCATGTATCAGTTTCTGGAAGAACGGTGCTTGAAAATAAAACCTCCCACCATGATTGCAAATATGTCAGTTTTACCTTATAATTCTCAGTCTTTGTGTTC
>NW_006773643.1:0-2499 GCF_000442215.2 Lipotes vexillifer | reverse complement strand
CTCCACAACAAGAGAAGCCACCACAATGAGAAGCCCATGCACCACAACAAAGAGTAGCCCCCACTTGCAGCAACTAGAGAAAGCCCAAGCATATCAACGAAGACCCAACGCAGCCAAAAATAAATAAAATTTTTTAAAAATCCAATGACTGTTGTTTTTATGTAAGTAAGGAGGGAGAGATTTGAGATACATAGATGCAGAGAGAGACACAGAGAAGAAGGCCATGTGAAGAGGGCGGCAGAGATTGAAGTTATGCTGCCATAAACCAAGGAACACCAGGAGAATACTTTGAAATCAGTTTATTTATCTAAAATTTTCATCTTTTAAACCTTTGGAGGGGTGTTAAATTCTAAAGAACATAGAATAATAGAGTCAGCATCCATGTATCCACCATCTTTCACCCAGACTCCAGTTATCAACTATACCAATCTTGTTTCACACAATCCTTGTAACATGCAAAGCTGGTTCTTAATTTCCTTATTTGTGTGCTTCTACCTCCTCATTCTTATCTCCAGGACAGTAGTGCCTGGGAATTTACTAGTCCCTGGGTGGCTCTTGAATAATTATTGACATATGTGGGGCATGGAAACATAACTTCTATGCATTGGGTCTGCAAATCTCAAAGGTTTGATCTGTACTCCTTACTTGCACTCCAGGACCATGTTAAAGCTACCTTCTGCAGGACATTCCGTGACGTACCACCTGTTTACCTCTACTCTCATCTGCTCTCTATGGGTGGTACTTTTACAGTAACAGAGTGTCCCACTTTGTGGAGCATACCATAGCTTATGAAAGAAGTCCTACAATGATGGATGTTTGGGTTATTTTCACTTTTTTGCTAATATAAAACAGTCCTTCAGTAAATAATCCTGTACATATTTTGTTTCCTATTGTTGCTAGTGTATCTTTGGGATACATTCCTAGAGATGGGATTGTTGAGTCAAAGTTCAAACATATCTATAATTTCAGTAGATATTATTAAATTTTTCTTCATAACAATTGTATCACTTTAGGCAGGTATATTTTTGTCTACTTAAGAAAAATCTATTTGAATGTCATTATTTTAGGTGAAACAAGATTTTATATTTTGATTTACTTTAAACAAATGACTTAAGCCTATTTATGTGTTGATAAGATCAATGTATTTAGCTTTAGCCCTGACTTGTTATATGAATGAGCTTTGTCAGTTTCTGACCAATGAACTAAATAAAACATACAGTGCCTTTAAGACAGAATAAAAAGTTCCCACAAATATTTTGTGAGTTATAATCATCTCTGGAGTGTACACTTTTTAGAATTTTTTATTTGAAAAGCAAAAGAATTTAAGTAAATATTCTCTATGCTAAAGCTGGTGGGACTTAGAGTCATAGTACTTTTGCAATGTCATACTGAGTATAAATCTACTTGCTTCTGTACTGCATGAAAGAGAGAAAGATGCTATAAGGTGATTCACGGTTGACGAGAAGAAATTAGTTAACTGCCCCTAAGTACTATCAACCTACTGTAGGTTAGAACTCTTCTTCCATCTGCTTCTCATATTTTCTGTTTCAAACTTTGCACGTAACAATGTCAAGAACAGCAGTGGGAGTTTTCACCTGGTTTCTGTAATTCATTGTGAGGCTAATTTTATGATTCATATTTTGGTCTGAAAGGATCAATATTAGATGAATCTCTAGGCTCAGATTATCCTTTGTCATCAGATACATTTACTGCCTGATATGTATAACTTACTGCTTGCTGAATGAAATATTTGTTAAAACTGGGGCTTCTTATTTTGACTTGGTATTTGGAACATGAGATTAGTTCTGTTCTGCAGTTGTGCTTTGTGCCATTGAAAAGTTTCTTTGGATTCAGTGTTCTAAAACAGTTGTTATTTTCATTGTATTCTACAAAATTTGAAAAGAAAAATAAACTTTGTGCCGTTTGTAGTATTTTCAGCAAGTTTGATAATAGCATATGCATGCAGGTGTATAGTTTATATGAACTGGATGTTTTCAATCCACTTTTCCTCCCCATCATTTTGTTGTCTTATCTCATATTTTAGGAAAACCAATATGTGCATTTTGAGTAAAAAAAAAAAAAGCAAAAACAAAATAGTTTTTTGTGTGAGAAGCAAATATGAAAAATTGGGTTCAACTGCCATCTACTAATTTTTAAAATTGTTTCTAGGGCAGGGTCATGATTAAAAATGACAGAAAAAACAAGCAAACATGTTTGTTTGGAATTTCTCTGCACAAGATAACTTTACTTGCTACTGGGTAAAGATTCTTATACGAATGGGTTTTTTGGATACGCCTAATGATAGAATGTGCTCTGTGTAGACAAAATGACCTCATGAATATGTTAAAAATTTGTAGAGGTTAATGTTAAGAACTGATGGGGGATGGAAAGGTAAGGGAAAGGAGTAATTGATGGGTAGTCCACAAGCCCACCTGAACAGTTGATAGATGAATCTGAATACCTCAGGAGAGGGGAGAGAGAGAGAGAGAGAGAGAGAGA
>NW_006773642.1:1375763-1395557 GCF_000442215.2 Lipotes vexillifer | reverse complement strand
AAAGAGGCTACAGGTAAAAAAAAAAAAAACAGCCCTCGTGGGACTTTACTGGTGGTCCAGTGGTTAAGAATCTGCTTCCAATGCAGGGGATGTAGGTTCGATCCCTGGTTGGGGAACTAAGATCCCACATGCCACGGGACAACTAAGCCTGCATGCTCTGTAGCCCGCGTGCCACAACTAGAGAGAAGCCCATGCGCAACTAGAGAGGAGCCCATGCTCCGCAATGAAAGATCCCACATGCCGCAACAAAGATCCCACGTGCCACAACTAAGACCTGATGCAGCCAAATAAATAAACAAATAAATAATAAAAACAGCCCTCGCACCAAAAATATTAAACCCACACAAGATACACAGGGATGGACCCACATATAAATAGCCCTCCAAGACGAGTAGCTAACTGTTTCTCCTAAACTCACAGAATAAAAGAAATATAAGTAAAATGAAGAAGCAGAGGAACCACTCACAGTTAAAAAGACCAAGAGAATTCCCCTGAAAAAATAAACAGACCTCTTCAGTCAAACAGACAACAATTTCAAAAAGGAGATAATGAATATACTGAAAGAATTAAGGAGGGCTATTGACAGAAATGCAGAGTACTGTTTAAAAAAAAGAAAAAGGAACTAGAAACTATAAAGTATAACCAAGAAAAATTAGAGAACTCATTTGCTGAGACTGACAACTGAACTAAAAACAATGAACAGCAGAATAAATAATGCACAAGAACAAATAAGTCACCTGGAAGATATCAATAGAATAATGGAAATCACCCAACCAGGACAGCAGACAGAAAGGCAAATTAAAAAAAAGAAAGAAAATGAAAGCAATATAAGAGACCTATGGGATAATATAAAGCATGCCAATGGGGATCGAAAATGTATTTGAAGAAATTATGGCTGAAAACTTCCCAAACATAAAGAAGGAAACATATCCAGGTATAGGAAACACAGAGGGTCCCAAACAAGGTAAGCCCAAATAGACCTACACCAAGACATATTATAATACAAATAGCAAAAGTTAAAGATAAAGAGAGGATTCTAAAAGCAAGAAGAGAAAAACAGAGTTAATTATAAGGGGACCCCCATAAGGCTATCAGCTGATTTCTCTACAGAAACACTGCAAGGCCAGAAGGGAGGGGCAAGATATATTCAAAGTCCTGAAAGGGAAAAGTCTGCAACCTATGATACTCTACCCAGCAAGATTATCATTTAGAATAAAAGGAAAGATAAAGAATTTCTCAGACAAGCAGAAACTAAAAGAATACAGCAATGCTAAACCTATCCTAAAGGAAATATTGAAAGGTCTTCTCTAAATAGAAAAGAAGAATATATAAGAAAGAAAATCACAATTGGAAAGCAAATCACCTAAATAAGCCAGTACAGAGATTAAAAAAAAAAATTTAAAAATTTCTGTGAAAGTGATAACCACAATAAACAGCAAAAGGATGAACATGAAGATGTAAAAGAGGACACATCAGAATCATCAAGTGTGGGGAGGAGAGTAAGAAAATGCAGATTTTCTTTCATTTCCTAGAATGTGTCTGAGCCTATGTGACTAGCAGTCTAAGGCAAGCAGATACAGGATGGGGTTAACATAGTGGAAAAACGGTAACCACAAATCAAAGACATACAATAGATTCAAAAAACCAAAAAGAACATAAGTATAACACAAAAGAAAATCATCAAACCACAAAAGATAAAAAGGGACAAAGAAAAAATATAAAATCAACAGGAAAACAAGGTTAAAAAGGCAATTAATACATATCTATCAATAATTACCTTAAATGTCAATGGACTAAATGCTCAAATCAAAAGACAGAGTGGCAGACTGAATTAAAAAAATGAGCCTATAATACCTGCCTGCAAGAGACCCACTTAAGGGCAATGAACACACAGAGATTGAAAGTGAGGGGATAGAAAAAGATATTTCATGCAAATGGAAATGACAAAAGTGGGAGTCACAACACTCATATCAGACAAAATAGACTTTAAAACAAAGTCCATAAAGAAGGATAAAGACGGACACTATATAATAAAAGGATCAACACAAGAAGAGGATTTTACACTCATCAACATATATTCACCTAATATAGGGGCACCCAAATACAAAAAACAAATACTAACAGACATAAAGGGAGAAACTGACAGGAATACAATAATAGTAGGAGACTTTAACACCCCACTCACATCAATGGACAGATCTTCTAGACAGAAAATCAGTAAGGCAACAGAGATCCTAAATGATACAACAGAACAGTTAGACTTAATTGATATTTTCAGGGCATTACATCCAAAAAAACCCATAATACACATTCTTTTCAAGTGCACATGAAACATTCTCTAGGACTGAAAACGTACTAGGGCACAAAACAAGCCTCAACAAATTTCAGAGTATAGACGTTATCTCAAGGATCTTTTCTGACCACAATGCCATGAAACTAGAAATCAACCACAGGAAAAGAAATGAGGAAAAAAATGACTACATGAAGACTAGACAACATGCTACTAAAAAACCAACAGGTCAATGATGAAATCAAAGAGGAAATTAAAAAATACCTTGAAACAAATGACAATGAAAACACAACCATACAAAATCTATGGGATGCAGCAAAACCATTTCTTAGAGGGAAGTTCATAGTGATACAGGCCTTATTCAAAAAACAAGAAAAATCTCAAACAACCTAACCAACCACTTAAAACAATTACAAAAAGAAGAACAAATAAAAGAATTATAAAAAGTAATTCATGAAGTGATTCATGAATAAAAATAATTCATGAAGTAATTCATGAATTACATGAAGTCAGTAGAAGGAAGGAATTAATAAAAATCAGGGAGGAAATAAAGATTTAAAAAACAACAGAAAAAAAATCAGTAAAACAAACAGCTTGTTCTTTTAAAGGGTAAACAAGATTGACAAGCCTCTGGTAAGACTCACTAAGAAGAAGAGAGAGCGAACCCAAATAAAATAAGAAATGAAAAAGGAGACATGACAATTGATACTGCACAAATACAAAAAACCATAAGGGAATACTATGAACAACTATATGCCAACAAATTGACAACCTAGAAGAAATGGACAAGTTTCTAGGAACATAGAACCCACCAAAATTGAATCAGGAAGAAACAGATAATTTGAAAAACCAATCACTAGAGGTGAAATACAGTCTGTAATTTAAAAAACTCCCTGCAAACAAAAGTCCAGGACCAGATGGCTTCACAGGTGAATTCTACCAAACAAAAAGAAGAACTTATGGGCTTCCCTGGTGGCACAGTGGTTGAGAGTCCACCTGCCGATGCAGGGGACACGGGTTTGTGCCCCGGTCCGGGAAGATCCCACATGCCGCAGAGCAGCTGGGCCCGTGAGCCATGGATGCTGAGCCTGCACGTCCGGAGCCTGTGCTCCGCCACGCGAGAGGCCACAACAGTGAGAGGCCCACGCACTGCAAAAAAAAAAAAAAGAACTTATACCGATCCTTCTCAAACTCCTCCAAAAAACTGAAGAGTGGTGAACACTCTCAAAGACATTCTATGAAGCTGCCATCATCCTGACACCAAAACTGGACAAAGACACCACCAAAAAAGAAAATTTCAGGCCAATATCTTTGATGAATACAGAGGCAGAAATTCTCAACAAAGTGTTAGCAAACTGAATCCAGCAACACATAAAAAAGATCATACACCACGACCAAGTGAGATTCATCCCAAGTTCCCATGGATGGTTCAACGTACACAAGTCAATCAGTGTGATACACCACATCAACAAAAGGCAAGACAAAAACCACATGACCATCTCAATAGATGCAGAAAAGCATTTGACAAAATTCAACATCCATTTATGTTAAAACCCCTTTCCAAAGTGGGTATAAAGGGAACATATCTCAACATAATAAAGCTATTTATAACAAACCCACAAGCAATATAATACTCAATGGTGAAAAGCTGAAAGCCTTCCTGCTAAAATCTGGAACTAGACAAGGATGCCCACTCACACCACTTCTATTCACCGTAGTATTGAAAGGCCTAACCACAGCAATCAGACAAAAAGAAATAAAAGGTATCCAAATTGGAAGGGAAGAGGTAAAATTGTCATTATATGCAGATAACATGATCCTATACATAGAAAACCCTAAATACACCCCACAAAAACTACTAGAACTGATAAACAAATTCAGCAAGGTAGCAGGATACAAGATTAACATACAGAAATCAGCTACATTTCTTTACACTAACAATGAAATATCAGAAAGGGAATGTAAAAAAACAATACCTTTCAAAATCACAGCCCCCCAAATAAAATACTTCAGAATAAACCTGACCAAGGAGGTGAAAGACTTATATGCTAAAAACTATAAAACATTAAGAAAGATAACTGAAGATGACTCAGAGGTATGGAAAGAAATCCTATGCTCTTGGATTCAAAGAATTAATATCGTTAAAATGGCCATACTACTGAAAGCAATCTACAGATTTAATGCAATCCCTATCAAATGACCCATGACATCTTTCACAGAATTAGAACAAATAATTGTAAAATTTATATGGAACCACAAAAGACCCAGAATTGCCAAAGCAATCCTGAGGAAAAAGAACAAAGCAGGAGGCATAACCTTCCCAGACTTCAGACATACTGCAGAGCTAAAGAAATCAAACCAGCACGGTACTGGCACAAAAACAGACAAATGGATCAATGGAACAGAATAGATAGCCCAGAAATAAATACACACAACTACTGTCAATTAACCGTCAATAAAAAAGTCAAAAACATATAATGTGAAAAAGACAGTCTCTTTAGCAAGTGCTGTTGGAAAAGTTGGACAGCCACATGTAAACTGATGAAGTTGAAGCACACCCTACACAAAATAACCTCAAAATTGTTTAAAGACTTAAACATAAGACATGACATAATAAAACTCCTAGAATAGATTACAGACAAAACATTCTCTGACATAAATCATACCAATGTTTTTTCTTAGGTCAGTCTTCCAAGGCAACGGAAATAAAAACAAAAATAAACAAATGGGACCTTGTCAAACTTACAAGCTTTTGCACAGCAAAGGAAACCATAAACAAAACGAAAAAACAACCTATGGAATGGCAGAAAATCTTTGCAAATGATGTGACGGACAAGGGCTTAATTTCCAAAACATACAAACAGCTCATATAACTCAGCAACAAAAAAACAAACAACCCAATCAAAAGATGGGCAGAAAACATAAATAGACATTTCTCTGAAGAATACATAACGGATGGCCAAGAGGCACATGGAAAGATGCTCAACAGCGCCAATTATTAGAGAAACGCAAATCAAAACTACAGTGAGGTACCACCTCACACAGGTCAGAATGGCAATCATCAAAACTCTATAAAATAACAAATGTTGGAGAGGATGTGGAGGAAAGGGAACCCTCCTACACCACTGGTGGGAATGTAAGTTGGTGCGGCTGCTATGGAAAGCAGTATGGAGGTTCCTCAGAAAACTAAAACTAGAATTACCATATGAGCCAGCAATCCCGCTCCTGGGCATATATCCAGACAAAACTGTAATCCAAAAAGATACCTGTACCCCTATGTTCATAGCAGCACTATTCACAATAGCCAGGACATGGAAACAGTCTTAATGTCCATCAACTGATGAATGGATAAAGAAGATGTGGTACATATATACAATGGAATGCTACTCAGCCATATAAAAGAACAATGGTATTTGCAGCAACAAGAGATTATCATACTAAGTGAAAAAAGAAAGAGAAAGAGAAATACCACATGATGTCACTTTATATGTGGAGTCTAAAATATGACATAAATGAACCTATGTACAACATAGAAACAGACTCACACTCAGAGAACAGACTTGTTTCCAAGGGGGAAGAGGGTGGGGGAGGGATGGAGTGGGAGGTTGGGGTGAGCAGATGTAAGCTATTATATATGGAATGGATAAACAAGGTCCTACTGCATAGCACAGAGAAGTATATATTCAGTATATCCTATGATAAACCATAATGGAAAATAATATATAAAAACGAATGTATATATATGTACAGCCGAATCCTTCAACTAAAAGAAAAAACGTCAATACAATTCACCCTATCACTGGTCTAAAAACAAAACAGAAAACATTTTACTTTAAGAGGCAATCAGCAAACTTCAATACCCGTTCATGATAAAAACTCTCAGAACCAGAAATAAAAGGGAATTTCCTCAACACAAGTGGGCTAGGATTGGCAATTTTTTTCTGTAAAAGGCTAGAGAGTTAATATTTTAGGCTTTCTGGGAGGGACTTTCATCCAGACTGTCTCTGTCACAACTCTTCCACTCTGTGGTTTTAAGTGCAAAAGCAGCCACAGACAATGGGTAAACAAATGGTGGGGCTACGTTCCAATAAAACTTTATTTACAAAACAGGTGGCCAACGAAATCTGGCCCACGGGCTATAGTTTGCCAACTCCAACAACATCCCTCCCAGTTTCTCACACCTATTAAACTCCCAAAAAAGCTAGCAAACATCACACTTAGGGTGAAAGAAAGACTGAACTTCTCCAGCTAATATCACTCACTGTAGACAAGGCCAAGAGTTAAAAACTCGACAGGGGTCCATACTTACGGAGATTCCTACACTTTTGTGAGTTTTTACCTCGAGGAGCCCTACCAGAACTTCTCACGGTGTCTACGTACTTCTAGCAGGGGGAAGGGAAAAGCAGACATTTGAAAATACTGATCTTCTTAACAAGACCTGCACGCAAATGATTTTGGCAGAGCCTAATCAAAGTGGGTTTTACCAGGGCCTAACCAATGTGGAGGCAGGGAAATACCCAACTCCAGCCCCCCTAACCTTCCTGTCCTACCTAAGGAGTGAAAAAAAACTGAGAAGCACTGGTGAAGTTCACAGATGAGGTACATGCTCACTTAAAGACTGCCAGCTAATCACAGGACTACAGAACACTTCTCCTACCCAACCCCCAGCCTCATCACCATATCATTAAAGACCTATTTATCAGATTTGCTTTTACCCAGTATATCACACACATTAGGCTTTTGACAGAAAATTACGAGGCATACAAAAGGGATTAAAACACAGTTTGAAGAGTCAAAGCAAGCATCAGAACAGGACTCTGATAACGGCAGGGATGTTGAGATTGTGAGGCGGGGAACTTAAGATCAGTACAATAAATATGATAACACCTCTAATGGAAAAAACAATGTGCAAGAACAGATGGGTCATGTAAGCAGAGAGTTGGAAATTCTAAGAAGGAGTCAAAAAGAAATGTTAGAAATCAAAAGCAGGCATCTTATCCATTTAATTAACCATCTTAGGTGGGATTATATCTTCATGTTTTCAGCTCAATCACCCAACATATTTTCTTTCCAGGATCTAATGATATCACATTTTAGTTACATTGTTTCACTCACTCTTATTCCATGAAAGACAGTGAAGTATTTTAAAAGCACAATTTTGTTATGCAGATGTGCCCACTAGTGACAACTGTAACAAACACTTTCTCATCAAAGGCCAAAACCCCAGAGGCAGGAATCCCTGGTATTAATTGTGTACCTGTGTCCTGTTAAGTCTGTGACAACGCATAGGCTTTATTATTTTCATAATAAATCCTAGAATTCTATCAAAAGCTGGTGTAGGTACTTACCGTTATAATCTGGTGGGAAATTGGAACCCATCAAGCTGCCCGAGGTAAAAGAGACATTTCCAACAGAAAGAATGGGAGTGAAAGCCCAAAAAGTGTGTAACGCTCCATCCCTTTGGTTGAGAACGGTCTTTTCTCATTGTTTCTACTTTGGCAAGTTAATATAAAAGGTGTAACTCCCTTCAGATTTAATTTATACTTTCTACCAAGGTCAAGCCACTAGTGCATATTATAATAGTGTTCTTTGGTATTCTACCTCACAGCAAGTGTAATTACTTAGAGATATACTGAATTTAGATTACCAAGTCAAGCCTGCAAGATGGGAGACCCTCAGGGGAAATACTATCTCTGGATTTCCTAAATACCCACAGTTCCTTTAATTTTCATGGTCACTACAGTACGACTGGGAAGCCCTTGCTTGTTGATTGGGGGTGGATGGGAGGCACTGAGTTTACCTGGGCGTACTGTTCCAAAACTGTGGCTGCGTCGCCGTGCTTCCTCTGCTCAGCTAGCTTTCCTGCAAAGACAATAAGCATCTGAGCACAGTCGTCTTACTGAGAACGGTGTTCCCCAAACTCAAGGTGAAACGGTTTTAGGTGGTACTATTTAAATCAAAATCGTCTCCTACAAATTGGAGATTGAGCTCTACAGAGTACACATTCAAAGTGAACTGCTTTAAAACAGCATTTTCAAAAGTGTTCCCCAAGACTGTTCAAAGGATCATAAAGGGCAGGACCAAGAAACCATTCTCAGGTCAAGTACGTTTGTGAAGCACTGGGTAAAATAGAGTTAAGCGTTCTTTTGCTGAAATGCTTCATTAATAAGTCTTTATTGTGTATCAAACTACATACTTTGTGAATTTCTATGAGAGAGACAGGAAGGAATACCATGGGGTCCTATCTTAAATGGCAGTTACAATCAAAATTTAGCATGGGATGTGAAAATCACATATAGTCAAAATCAGTCATGAAAAATGCTTACAAAGGCACACATATGGGAAACTGACCTAGCATCTCGCACTAATCCATTTTTTCCTCTAATAGGAAGAGGCTGCTGTTTCTTCGTTTGAGCACTAGATGGGGGTAGTTGGCTTATGTCAGGGGTCTTGCAGTATCATCAGATCTGAGACTCATTCTCAGCCCAGTTGAGATAATTACACTATGAGAGGCACACAGAACCCAGAGTTAACTAAGGGGCTGGCAGAGTCACATCTCCCATTTCATGCTAACTCCAGGGCATATTATCACTGACAAAACCAGGAAGAGTCATCTCCACTGTTTCAATAGCTATCTTTTCTTCCTTTTGGTGACTTGTGTAAACTAAGTGAAATGCACACATGAAGTGACTCCACCCTGTAACATTTCTCAAAAATCTTTGGAGCACTGTCTTCACCTTTTTCTACTAAGCATCTGGGAGAACTAGGTGCACTCCATTATAAGGCATGACACACAGCAAGCTAAGAGTTGAAAAGGATGTAAGAGAAGATAACAGACACCAAGAACAGAACTAGGAAATTTAAACTACAAATAACAAGTTTCTAGAGCAGAAGTATCAACGGAGCCAGAATGAAGAGTTAATAAGACTCAAATAAGGACTTCTTGGTACTTGTAGAAAAGAGTTCAGCTTGGAAATTGAAAGGGCTTATAGAAGAGTCCACAGATCTAATAACCAGAAAATGCCAGAGACAGAAAAGTGATAATCTCACACATTTTTAAAATCCCAAAGGAAAAAAAACTATGAAATTACTAAAGAGAATATGTATGTACATTTAACAGGATATAGTTTGGATTTTTTTTCAGGACTGCTTTTTATGGGGAGATCATAACAATATTTACAAGACTCTTGAAAAGGTGGGGGGAAAATATACCAGCCACTCACTTCACGCACGGCTGAGAGGGCCAGAGCCCCACCCGTCACTTCTCCCAGGCACTCTGGGAATGTCACTCCACTCTAAGAAATCAGACTGTGGAATAACCTCACCTCCGGTTCAGGCAATCCCTAGATCCTGATACAGCTAAACTGCCTTTGCTTTCACACTGCTTATACATTTGGCTTCATTTCTCAAGATTGCTATTATGGTTTCCAATGATCTATTGTCTATATTTGAACAGTCCCACCTGGAAATTCATCTTTACATTCTCGCAGGGCACACTGCTACCGAGCTACACTGTACCAGGTGTACCTGTAAAATGTGAGTTTGGTGAATGAGGTAGAAAAAAGTGTTAGCTAGATCATTTCCAACTTTGAGTGTTCTCTCACAATTCCAGCTTTTCCCCTTCCCGAGGACTGGAATACAGATGTGGAGAAAATCCACCTTCAACTCTCTGCCTAAGAGATGGCAGATCCACACCATGGGAGGACTTGTCAGTGCCATGAGAGAGACAAGTAAACTGCTTTATTGTGCCATTGTATTTGGGGAACTCTCGTAGCACTTCAACTTTTACTCTACCTAATAAGCCACTCCAAATTAACCTTTACCCATGCACATGACAGTGCACCAAGGTGTGCTCCCACCTGACACACGTCTGCAAAACTGCCAAACAAAACCACAGAGACACAAAGCCATTAGAGAAGTTATCTGGGAGAACCTAATGGCGTGTTTACCTGCCAGAGTTCTGCCCAGGCCAGCCAGCTGGTCTTTGGTCAAGTGAAGCTGGGCTGCCACACAGAGAGCTTGCTGCCAACTGCCACAAGCCAGAAAGGCACTGAGAGCTTTCTCGTGGGCACCAGCGCGGGCAAACACGAGCCCTGCTGGCTCACAGAGGTGCTCCTGCAGCAGGTGTTCCCCGTAAGCAATGCTGATGTCCTGGGACAGGAAGAGACAAAGGGTTGGTAAGGAGAGGTGATAACTGTTTTTTTAAATCTTCAAGGTAGGCTGCCTCGGTCATTATACTTGAAAGTCCCTGGAATGACTTAGAAAAACCCTGTGGATGACCAGTGAATTCAATCTTTCTTCCATTCAATACCTTACTGAGGATGTGCCATGTATTCATCCAACAAATAATTACTGAGTACTATTCAGGGCAGTGGGAGTAACACAGCAAAGCAAAACATAAAGCTAAACAGAGCAAAAACAAACAAACAGAAAAAATAAACAGTAACAAGAACCACTCCCAACTTCCTGCTCTTGTGGTGAAAGGGTACGGACTTATAAACACACTATGGTCGACAGCATAATGGCAGGTAGTGGTAAAGGGCCAGAGCGATGGGAGTGCTATTTCAGAGGGCTGTGAGAAGAAGCCATGTGAAGAGTTATGGGACAGTACTCCACGCCAAGAGCACAGAAAGCACCATGGCCATAGGGCAGGAATGGGTATGGAACGCACGGGAAAGAATAACAAAAAGGCTGGTATGACTGAAGCACAGAGAGCACAGCAGACGAACAGATAAGGCAAATGAGAGCAAAGAAGCAGGCTTTGGCCAAATTCTCTATTCCCTAGGCTCAGTATGAGACAGGGAAACAGAGGGACGTAACACGGGGTCCCTGCCCTTAAGGAAACCCACAGCCTGGTGGGACAACAAATCAGTAAATAACAGATTGATAAATGCCATCCCCAAGGTTAGAACAAGGTGCTCTGGGAGCTCAGTGTTTGGCACCTCAGCCAGGAACGGCTTTCTGGCAGAGGAGACCCGAGAGTTTAGAAGGACAGGGGGGCTAAAGGAAGTGGAGGTAGAGGGCTGGCAGAGGCAGCTGATGCTAAAGCAGCAGGCATGGGCCAGATCACAGAAAGACGTGCGCAATTTGTGGACAAACTGAAAATGGTGGTGATGATGGCACGGGCTCCATATCCCAGGTCGGCCACCTCACATCCCAGGTCCTGAGGCAAGGTGGTTCCTCATTTGCAAATTGTGCACACCACCTAGCAGGTTGTTGTAAGAATTATAATACATGTAGCTGATAAGCAAAGTACTGCATATGAGAAAAGCCAAACAGATGTTTGTTCAAACAAGCGAACCAAACTTTATGCAGAAATATATGGGAGAGATCAGCACTATTCAGGATGATGCTGAGTTAGGGCTGGAGGAGGGGCAGGATGGAAACTGCCATGGTATTCCCGAGGAGGATCCAGAGACAACGCCTAGGTTTCTTGCCTGGGCAAGTTCTTCAGAAGAGGAACAGGTCAGGGCCTTTCTCCCAGATAAGAAGTTCAAGATGAGGCTAATTAGTTTGAAGATAAACCTTGAAACCAAGGACAGTGTCAGGGACTCAGGAGCCTCATCCTTTCCCAACCACAGCACAAAGCAAAATCAGGAGAGCCTCATTTCACATGCTACACACCTTGTACTGCTGCGAGTTTGGTGGATATAACTTCAGAGCTTCGTTATACAAGTTTTTATCTTTTATTAAGATTAAGCATTCTGGGAAGTACTCCGGTCCTACAGGAATAAGATTCATACACACACAAGCTTGAGACTTGGGAAGCATAATGGATTTCATTTCTACCAATGGTCCCCACATAAAATCAACAAGGGACCTTTTTAAGACCTGCATAATTAGAGTATCTGGAGAACGGGAATGCAGGAGTGTGAGCTTTAATGAGAACCACTGCAGATTCTGAGGTATGAGAAGCACCAGTTGGAATCAGAGTTCTGCTTAAAAGGATTTTACACTACCCCTGATGAATGACCATCCAGCCCAGTGTTTGCTCAGCCTCCTTAGTAAGAATCACCTGGGGAGCTTATTAACCATACACACAACTGAGTTCCATCCCAGCCCAGATGAACCAGATCCTCCAAGGAAGCCAGAAGCTGAATGCTTAACAAGCACCCCAGGTGACTCTTCCTTGTCCCCGTCTCAGCCCTTAGGAAAGAGTCATAACTGCTGAAGCCTGAGGCTCCAGTACTGGTCAGGGATGGGGTGAAGCACAACACCCGGCATCCTGCTGCTTCGACTCCATCTCACTGCCAATCAAAACTGTGTCAGGGCACTGCCAGTAGGCATGACCCTTCAGACAAGCTGGGTTTCCTTCAGGTGTCTGCAGACACCACGAGAAGAGTGAATTATCAACCAATTTTGATTTTAAGACACTGAAGTGAATTTCGAGGATGATCACTCTTGACTCAAAAGCATCTGCTCTATCTTCTTAGCTATGGAGCTCCTCCCGTTCATTCAAAGACATTTGCTTTACCCTCAGCTTTTCAAAACATATGATAAAAATAAGGTGCGCGTACGTAACTGTTAACATTTTCAGGTGTGGAAATTGAAATCAGTCTGTCTAAACTAACATTTGATTGCAATTTATACCCTCCCTAGTTCCAAAGAATATTTGAAGCAGAAATAAACATAGTAATCCTCACACTTACCACATTTGCTGAGGTGGCCAATGGCTTTTTCATACCGTTTCAAATATTTGTCTATAGTGAACCGCTGATAATTCGTTTCCATTTTCTTAAGTGTATTTAGAAATGGAAGGTATTCTTTGGGATCCTAAGAATTAAAAAAAAAATCTTTTTTAAAGGCCAATTTTATTGCTTGTGATTACTTATAAAAATAAACATATAATAATTATAGCAATGAAACGAAAGCTACATCATTTTAAAAATATGTAGTGTATTAATATATTAATTATATATAAAACCAAACTACATAAAACCACTTTTGGTAAAAATGCCTTAACATATGGGCATATTCTCCAGGTTCCCAATTTGCACTGGAAAAAGAAGCTACATGATAGAACTGGACTGGAATATGAATCATTTGTTATATTTCCTTTATAAGAGCAGAATTTGTTCACACTTATGCCTGTAAGCTTAAAAATAACTCAGTAATTTTATTTCCATTGCTCAACGTAGCAATCAAAACACTTTGGTAAGCCCAGAACAGCGACAGAGAATGAGCTTGGAATTATGGGCCCTGGAGACTCACAGTTCTGCCTCAAGGCCTGTCCTCACAGCCTTAACATCAGACCAAACACTGCAGTGTCAGGAGCACTGTTTCATACTACCATGTTCGCATTAACAAAAATGAGAAGTATGTCTAAGTAGTAATTCCACATACCTTCTGTGACTTCTCAGCTACCATGAGGACCAAATCAAAGTTATAGGTCCCAAGAGAATGATCATATAATTCATTAACATCTACAAGCAGCAGCAAATACTTCAGGGCCTCTTCAGCACTCACAGCATCAGGAACAGGTGCAGCACTTCCTGTCAGTGTGTAAGAAAACAAAACAGAACAAAACAATTTGGGGAAAAACCCCACACACCTAGCAACATAACCAAAAAGACAAAGTAATACGTTTTCCTGGCAGAACTGGACACCAGATGAATATATTCTTTTGACTCTTTTGTACAAGCTTTATAGGGCAGCATTCAAAGAAATGGACCCAGGTCTTAAAATGGAGACCAAAAAGCCACACGCTAAATCAGTGACATGACCCTGGTCCTGGTCAGTGTGATCTCCAGAAGACCGAAGACCCGATGTCAGTCGAGGCCCCGATACACACACTCTGTCAACATGTCTCTACCTTGAAGCTCGTGTACCTTCTGCAGCACAATTTCCAGTTCTGGGGTTGTTTTTTTCACGTGAGAGGTGAGTATTGATAGGCAGTACCTGAAGTAATAAGTGAAGTACACCAGAGTAAGAAAACTGAGCGAGCTGAAGAAAAACAACTACACACTTCTGCTACTCAAAAGATGCCAACTAACGACAGCACACGTACTTGTGAGGATTGATGTTCTCCATGGCTGCTCTCATAGCATCGCAGATAAGGTCTACTTTTTTCCCATCAGGATCGCTGGACAGCTGGACAGTGCTGGTAACTGGTGGAGGGTACATGGTTTTTGTAACATCTTCTTCCCTGAGAACAAGTGTGTACTACAAGGTCACTAACTGAACATATGTCCCAGCTATCTATCAAACTACTAACATATGTGTTGGAGTGCCGATAATAAATAAAAAATGGCTTTTGGAAGACAGTTTAATTCTAAAAATATTCACATATGGTGAAAAATGGAAAAACTTGCTGAGAAATGGAAACATGTACACAGAAGACTTGTATGTTAATGTTTACAGATGTTACATTCATATAGCCCCAAACTGGGTACAGTCCACGTGTCTACCCACAGGAGAATGAAGAAATAAACTGCAGTATGTTTACACTATGGCATACTATTCAGCAATAAAAAAGAATAAACTAGTGATACATGCAAAAACATGGATGAATCTCAAGATAGTATACTATATGATTCATTTATATAAAGTTCTTGAACAGGCAAAACTGAGCTACAGTGAAAAACTCAAAAAAGCAGTTGCCAAGAGGGTGTGGACAAAGAATAAATGAGAAGGGATTTGGGCGAACTTTCTGAGATGAAGGAAATGTTCTCTATCTTGATAGGGGTCAAGATTACATGGAAGTATACATTTGTCAAAACTCAGTGAATGGTACACTTGTAATCTGTGCATTTCATTATATATAAATTTGACATGCAGGGGGACCCCGTACACAAAGAATATGCTCTAGTTAACGTTATGCAAGGTGAAGTACTGACAGGTAAAGTGGACTGATGCCTATAATTACCTCGAAATTTGTCTAAAGTAAAGATGAAGGGTGGGGACTTCCCTGGTGGCACAGTGGTTACGAGTCTGCCTGCTAATGCAGGGGACACAGGTTCGAGCCCTGGTCTGGGAAGATCCCACATGCCACGGAGCAACTAAACCCGTGTGCCACAACTACTGAGCCTGCGCTCTCTAGCCCGTGAGCCGCAACTACTGAGCCCACATGCTGCAACTACTGAAGCCTGCGTGCCTAGAGCCTATGCTCTGCAACAAGAGAAGCCACCGCAATGAGAAGCCTGTGCACCACCACAAAGAGTAGCCCCCGCTCACCACAACTAGAGAAAGCCCATACGCAGCAACAAAGACCCAATGCAGCCAAAAGTATGTATTTTTTAAAAGTGCATTAGGAAAAAAAAAAAAGAATGGTGGATGGACAGATGGGAAATAGTGATAAAGCAAATACAGGAAAATATGAACTGTAGAATCTAGGTGCTGGTACAGGACGCTCACTGGACAATTTTCTCAACTTTTCTATATGTTTAAAATTTTTCATTAAAAAGTTAGAAAAAATAAAAATTAATAAAATAGAAAGTTAGAAAAAAGTCACTGCAGAAAAAGACACCATTTATTTCAATTAATAGTTTTTTATGTACACCTAAAATTAAAGTCAAATAATAATTCTAAATGACATCTTTTAAAGTCTTAGTTTTAAAAAGGGAAAAGATTGAAAATCCAGTACATGTGGCATCTAAGAGTTAGAGATTAAAAAATATATATTGAAAAGCAATTTTTCTCCTCTATTTATTTGTCTGATTTCCTTAACCAGAAGAGAGAAAATTATGCATGTGATACTCATGAATTATTCAAAATACTTACTTCAATTCTGTGAAAAACAGATTAATATGATTTACAGAATCTATCTGTCTTATGAAGGTTTCCACATTTTCAAGAAACACCTACCCAAGAAAAGAATAAAAAAAGGATAAAACATTTTAGTTCAGATCATCTTAGTTCAAGCCTAAGGTTAAGCTCTGATAAATATCAGATTTAGAATGTTACCTTAGGATTATGATCATGAATCAGATTGAGATTAATTCTCAGTTTTCTCATGCATTCAAATGCTTCTTTAAACATTAGTCTGTGAAGAGACAGAAAACGAACAGAGAGGGCATTTCACAAAAAGTAAGCCCCCTGGACTCAGCATATTTTCATAATGATATAAATCAGTTAAAATTAAGACTATAGCCCAACTACTACTGGATTTCTACTCTGAAATCATAGAATGAAAAAAATCAGGTACCAGATTCATTTACCTTCCTAAAAGGTGTGATTTAGTCATCATGGCTGGTTGAGGACTATATCCACACACACACACACAAGAAAATCATTATGGAACTTAGAGCTACTTTCTTTTTTAACAAAATGTTAGTAAACATCTTTCCAATATAAAGTTTCCCCCAAATTCAGAGATTCAGACAATAGATCATTTCCTTCACGACAGTGGCTCGGGCATTTTTGGGTCATAGGCCTTTTTATAAGTCTGCTGAAAGCCTTAGGCCTTCTGCCCAGACAAATACACACAGACACAGGATGGTGCAAAAATTCCCTGGGTTCACAGGCCATCTAAAGCCTATATCATTCCCCTTAGGCTAAGGAAGCCCTGTTTCGTACACTGAGCCTCATGATTCCTTCTGCTAGGAATGTTTATTACACCATATGATATAAGAATCAGAGTGTGAAAAAAAGAGAGCCTCTGAGAATCTCATTGAAGATACATGTAATGAAAGATTTGAAGACTTTTAAGTTTTAAAAATCTTAACGGAATACTTGCTGTCTTCACACATAAGTCATAACAATAAGCTAACTAATCATATACATGGTACTTACTTGTCCAACCACTTCCGAATTTGAGCTAAAACCAGGGCTCGATGATGAACAACTTCTAAGTTTCCCCTTGGCATCTTAAAATAAATAAATCAAATCAATAACTTTTTTAACTAAATAGAAAAAAATTAAATACCCAGGATATACAACTTTACCTAACTCTTCTTAGAGAACACAACACTGTAAAATGAGCATAGCTTTGGCAAAATTTAGTTGTGCTCAAAACTCATTTTGACTTTTAAGAGAAGTTTCCCTCTTAGCCTTACTGGGCAGAGCCTGTATTAACACTCCTTTGTATAAAGCTAACAGAGAACTTAGCAAGGAAAGGCTTATAATAAATTAACACAAATGATAAGACAGCTTAAAATATAATCCACAAGAATTCTGTTTGGTACTTACTGTCAAATGACTATCAGAAACATAGCCTGAAAAATCAGCTTACCTGTAATATAAGCTTTGTGTCCTGGGGCACAACAGTGACAATGCGTGAACCCCTCTCCACCTTCCGCAGAGATTCCCCATTAGACACATGGCTGCTGCTCAGACCTGCCTGTAATGCTAAAGACACCATAGGCTAAGCCTTAAGAATCACTGTCAGGACAAGCCACTCTCCACTAACTGCAGCTGAAACTGCATGTTATCCAAAGTAGAAGGAAGCAATTAACAACTAAGCCGCACTGCTCTCTTACTCAGCCTCAAGACCATTAGCCCCTCTGATAAACAATCTTATCCCAGAATTTTGTGCTCTCTCACAGAGCCCTCATGCACATGCCCATACACAACGTCTCAACTGATATGGAAAACACAGGGAGGACTGGGCACCTTCTCTCTGTCTTAGTGTACTGATAAAGCTACGATCGTATCAGTGAAAGATTCCCTGTTTCCAAGTTATCAATAGAAGCAAAGAAAATAAGTGGGCTTTTTTTTCATAAGAAAATTGTGTGCATGCGCACACATACACGCTGGGTGGGGGGACATGGAACACAGAAAAAAATGCAGCCAATTTCCTACGAACCATGAGATGGAGTCCTTCAGATATACAATGGAGGGTTGCCGCAGTGAGAAAAGGAAGATTACAAAGAAGATTGAGCATATTGCCAGTTTGGTGCCTACATGGTAATTCAAAGTAAAATATTAGTTATATTAAAAAATTTCCTGAAAATTGTTTGTTTACCTTAGGATGTGCTGCTTAAGGAAGGACCTCCTTCTCTTTGCTCACTGATGTGGAGTGATTCAACTGAGATATCATGCTGAGATTAGGGGCTAAGTAAATGAACTTGAAAAGTTTTCTACAGTCTAGGACTCCATGATAAAAAGCCAAAGTATGCAACAATCTTAAGTCATCAAGACTTCAAAGGACAAACGATATTAGAACAGGGACTATTTTCTATTTTATACACTGAAAACTTACTTTTCAATGATGCATGTCTCAGGCAAAAACACTGGCAAGTATGGGAATAAGTCGTCAATAATAAAAACTCATCATGTACTGCAAATGATGTGATATTTGAAGCAACCTACAAAAGGTCAGGGAGGCAAAGGGGAGAGTTAGCTATATCACTTGGAGCCAAGACTGAAAAAGATCCAGTGTCAGAACAAGCCTTGATACCTCAGCGTCATTGATGAAAAAGCGACATCTATCAGTCAGACCAAGGACACATTCCTGCAAAGAAATAAAATATGAAATTACAAACAATTCTAACCAAACTAGTTAAACCAAACTTTTCTATTACACGGTTCCATTGCCCTATGATTTCACATCTAGGTCCTTGTAATGGGGACTGAAGATGCCTAAGATGTGGTTGGTCCAGTGCAAAGTGTGCTATGATGCCATCCAGTGCATCAGCAAGCTCTGCCGTTTCTATCTCCTATGCATGTCTCAAACGTATCACCTTTTGGCCCCTCACTGCCTCCACTCACAGCCACTTCCACTCTCCTCCCTTTCAACCTACTCTCTCTACTGGGCAGCCACAATAACCTTCAAACCATGAAGCACATCACACTACTCCCTGATTAAAATCACCAATTCCCAGTCTATGTTAAATGAGCAAAGCCACACTCTTCCCCATGGCCTATCACTAAGGACTAGCCATTGCTTCCATTAGGTTCCTTGAATAAGCTGAGCTCTTCTAAGCTCACAGTATGGATAGTTCCTCCTCCCTGGAACACGCTCCCTTTCTTAGAGATAGAGCTTTCTTTTTCTTCACATCTCAGCACATACACCACCACCTCCTAGAGGCTTTCCCAGACCACCAAAAGTTGGTCTCCCCATCCTCACAGCTACCATCCTCTAACTAGCCTCAAACACTTCTCTATTCTCTACCATTACACCCTGCTCATTTACTTCATTCTCCTATCAGAAGGGACAGCCATATCCGTATTGATAGATTAAAAATTCCAGAAGGGCAGGAACTAGTCAGCTATTTGGTTTTGTAACCACTGTATCCTACCACTGGCCACAATTATAGGCATTCTAATATTTGATGAATGATAACCTACTGAATACTAGTTTCAAGATTACATTTCTGTTGTCCCCAAAAGTTACTTATAAACTAACTTTGAATGTTTTGTACAAATGGGGATAAAAGTCTGCAAATTGCATTTTTCTATTTTGAATTTATACTTCCAAGGAAAGGAATCAACTAACTACTACATGCAATCTCTTAATCCCATTTCAGAGATTTAGAGGCTGAGGCTCAGGAAACTTCTCATTGTTGAGAGTAACTTCTCATTGTTGCCTTGAGATTTAGTGGACACTCAGGTCCACCTCCAAATCA
>NW_006773642.1:1371773-1375753 GCF_000442215.2 Lipotes vexillifer | reverse complement strand
ACTCTTTCTACTTAATGCTATGAGTTCCTGGGTCACTGCTCTAAGTGGTAAGTTTTTCTGCCTTGTGTTTACTTACCTCTCCTCCAACCATGGCCAGTTCGGTCTGTGTGCACGGATAAGGAAATCGAACAGGAAATCCACCAGGGTTCTTCCATGGTTCAACAGCCAGAGAGGGTGATTCTGCAGGATTGGCAGATGAGGTTTACCAAGAGCTGTTCTGCTCTTTGTAAAAAAAAAAAACTGTTACATTAATACTTGCTAAAATACTTAACATGCAATTTAAATCACTTTCCAAATGTGTTTTGGAAACTCAGTAAAGTACTCCAGTTCATTACAAGAGAAAATACAGGGAGAACACACCTGCTAATTCCAGTCTATAGATTAGGGTTTTTCAGGGTAGTTAAAAGACCTAATAATCACCACAACACTGATAAGATACAAGTATATGTGCTCAAGAATTAAATATCTACGTAAGTCATAAACATGCTTTCCTCACATTTTTTTTTTTTTTTTTTTTCGCGGGCCTCTCACCACTGTGGCCCCTCCCGCCGTGGAGCAGAGGCTCCTGACGCACAGGCTCAGTGGCCATGGATCACGGGCCCAGCCGCTCCGTGGCATGTGGGATCCTCCCGGACCAGGTCATGAACCCGTGTCCCCTGCATCGGCAGGCGGACTCTCAACCACTGCGCCACCAGGGAAGCCCCCGCCTTCCTAACATTTTGATACTCACCCCAAAGGTACTTAAGTATCTGACCATCAGCCACCTGCAGTGCTACTGACTTGGTCTTGGAGTTGCAACAAAGACTGATTATGACCCCATCCACTGTCACAGATGAACTGACAAGAGTAAAATTTAAAAAAAAAGGAAGTGAAGGAGGTGTGAAAAGACTGTTTTTCTCAAAAGTAGTGACATTTCATTGATTTTGCAAAACAGAAAAAGAAGCAATTTTCCTTTGGTGCTGCACTGCCTATTTCAATATAACATAGACATAATAAATGCACACACATATGTATACACACACTAATAGATAAACTATTGCAAGCGCAAGCCCAGGTAAAGCAATTACCTGTCACATGACATTATTTTCCACAATGTCAGTAAGTAGGTGTCTACATTGTGAGGTCATCACTCCTATTCTGGCAGCAGCTTTATATAACTTATTGCAACTTATTTCAATTTACTGCATTAAATAAAGCAGTGAATCTGTAGGAAAGTGAGCACACTTAATACCTATATTGCTATTATATTCATTCATAGAAATCTGTGGGTCTCCCTTAATGGGAAGAGGGGAATCTGTTATTGCCATTATATTTTTTCCTGAGTCAATGAACCAAGAGTAGACATGTCTTAAAGGAAGTGGAAGAGGTATGATAAAAGCAAATGGTGCCAATGCTAACATTTATTCAAAGAGTTTTAAACAAATCTACCAAACCCCCCAAGATTCCACAAATTTGGGGAGGATAAGTTATCTGAGAAGTTAAGGGAATAGACTCTGGAGGTGCAATGACTGGGACTGGATCCTGGCTCCACCTGCATTATCTCAGGCAAGTTACTTAAACTGCCCTGTGCCTCAGCTGTCTCAGCTGTAAAATGAGGGCGCCAACAGTACATACTTCAGAGAGGTGTTGGGAGAAATAAGTGAGTTAATATAGGAAAAGCACTTAAAAGAGTACCTTTTACAAAGCACAAGCTATAGTAAATGTAAGCTGTAAGCTGATTGGGGGACTTTATATTTGTCAAAGACATTAACATTTTGTATGAACAAAATAGTCATTTTTGAGAAACAAAAGTCAAAGCAGCAGAAATATATTTTAAATGACTTCTCACTTCCTTTATAGCAAATGAGATGATGGCATTTACCTTTTACAAGATAATGATAAAAAATTTCAAATTTGAAGTAGCAGAAACATGCATAATTTAGGCATTTCTAATGTAAACTGCTGTTTTCCAAAGGAAGCCCCTGTTAGGTCTGCATGCAGCTAGAACATATTCTGCATCCAGACATATTCACAAAACCTTTAAAAATATGAAGCATTATTGGGACTTCCCTGGTGGGCCAGCGGTTAAGACTCCACGCTCCCAACGCAGGGAGCCCGGGTTCGATACCTGGTTGGGGAACTAGATCCCGCATGACGCAACTAAAAAAGATCCTGCGTGCCACAACTAAGACCTGGCGCCGCCAAAATAAATCATAAATAAATAAATATTTTTAAAAAAATATGAAGCAGTATCATTCAAAGATTAGAAGTTAATGGCTGCATTTGGAATATGCTTCATGTATATAATAAAGAAAGGTTCCTAATTTTGCAACAGTGGTTTTCAGAATTTAAAGCTAACCAGCAGAACTTTAATTACATGTGAGTCTGGGGATTACTATCAATGTATGTCGAAGGTGCCGAGTTTTGACACTGGAAACCTGAGGATTTCTCGGAGCTGTCCCCACGACGCTACCTGGTGCACAATAGGGCTTGAGATACAGAAAACAACATTCATTAATGAAACCTGTTACGTGACAAAGATGCAGTCAGGAATCAAAATGAAACTCAGGGCCAGGGAGCTATGAAATTTTAGCAAAGAAAAACAGAAGAGGCTTTCTAGTAATAAATACAATCAAGTGCCAAACAAAATGTATAGGAGGCCGGAAGAAGTATTTTGAAGTCACTAAATCAAAATGAAGTGCACGTATATAGATCTCATAATCGATTTTAATAACTAACAAGGGTAATTAGAGTGGCTAATTCTCATAGGCTAATAATTACTCTGCTGGAATATAAGGTGAATGAAAAATTTTAACACACCTTAAAAATGTTTTGCCTCATCTCTTGGCATTTGTGCTATTTTTCACCACTTCTTGATGTATTTTAGTCTATATTTTGACATGACTAAAAACTCGACTTAACCCTCTTGCTAAAGTATGTCTAAAAAGGAAGCCACTGCCCCTCAACCCTGCTCACTGGAAGTAAAAAAAAAAAAAAAAGTCCCATGCTCATAAAAGAAGCCTAACTCTATCTGCTTATTAACACATGGAATACAGCGAATTGTTGGAATACCTAATGTTGAGCTGTCCCTGCTCGTCATCCATCACAGAAGGGGCCACAGTCAGATGGTGAATGACAGACTGTGGGCTGGACTGACTGTGGCTCACAGCCAGGAAAACGTCCTCCTGAACCCAGGTGAGAAGGCCGAGCTTCAGTGGGTTTACTTCTTCATCTTCACTGTTCTCAAACTGAATTCTGTTTTAAACATCGAAGAATTTTCAAAACATGAATAAAACTTTAACATCACCGAGATTTTCCTGAATGAAGAATGAACCACTTTATATATAGTCAACTCCTAATTATTTGGAGGGACAAAACCTGAGGTAATGCCCAATACTAGAAAATCCAAAAATAATGTTTGCCTGGCTTAAGAATACATTTTTCTAGTATTTAAAATTAAGTATAAAGCAGAAACTAACACACCATTGTAAAGCAATTATACCCCAATAAAGATGTTAAAAAATAAATAAATAAAAAAAATAAATAAATAAAATTAAGTATCTTATTCTCTAAGATCTTCAGATTTGAAGAGAACATTTCAAGAAACTCACTACACAAGAAAAAGTGACTGCCCCAGGCTAATAAACGCCAGCAGTCTTCCATTGTTACCACTTACCAGCATTCAAACCAGGCTCCAGCAGATATTTAGGTCTCAGTTGAACGGACCCTTTCCTAAGCATCTCATGTCAAAATGACTCACTAGTTCGGGAGGTGACTTCTTTGCCGCTAAAGCCTTCCTCCCGTGGCATTCAGACACTGGAGGGGGCCTGTTTTTACTACTTCACGCCGCAACTCACAGTGGCTCCTTCCTGCCTTTCAGCTCAAGCAGCAGATCCTCAGCACCCACTAAAGCTGAGTCACTAGTCTGATCTTCCTACTCAACCGGCTCTCCCTGGACTCAGTCTCTTCACTGCATTCAGCCCCACGCAGGAGCATTCCTG
>NW_006773642.1:1362360-1371763 GCF_000442215.2 Lipotes vexillifer | reverse complement strand
GGACCATTCCTGCCTCGGGTTCTCATTGACACTCTTCTGTCCACTACACTTAACAGTCTCAATCCTTTGGCAATCCTAAACCTATCTCTTTTTCAAGGTTTAAGGTAAGTTATTTATGCCCTTCATGAAATCTTCTCTAAATGACTTAGAGCTATCCTTCTCACAATTTTTTAAAAAATGAAACTATATTCTCAATTGCCTCATGCTTTCTAGTTTGCCTTAAATCTGTCCTCTAAACTTTCAAAGTCTCTGAAATGAAATAATCCATGTACATGCTCTTTGAAAAACTACTAAGCATTATACGGACAGCTCCCAAATCATACACAGGTAGGAAATATATTCATTTATGAAATATATTGCATATATTGGCATTTAAGAAACATTATTTGTTATATTCAGTTATTTGCTCATTATTCCCATTAATTTAGAAATAAATGCGCCCAGGAGACAAAGTACTGCATTAGTTAAGAACATGGGCTTATTAAATAGAACAGAATCAAATTCTGGGTTCTCACAGAAATGGACTTATAATTAATAATTTGGCTTCTGGGTCATTTTACAATGCCTATAGTGCACCTGAGGTATTCAATTATATCCAACTGTTTGTAGTACTGTTTCAACAGGAAAATGCATTCTGATTTGCAACCTGAGAGCCTCAAAACACAGCAACCAAAAGTTCTGCATTGTAGGATAAGACAAACTAGAGACTGCATTAGGTCAGCCACACATTAACAATGTACATATCCTCATTTGTGAAAGCAAATGCACTCTGCTCTACCATCTGCATCTCCATCTTTCCCAAGGGGTTTTCCCTGTTGAAAATCCCCCCAGGGATGTTGGGGGGAATGGGTTCTAAGTCAGCCTAAGACTTATGCTCCATTGTCACCCATCAGCATATATGATATTCAGATATATAGGTAACTGACTTCTCCAACCAGGCTGAAAAACCAGGGCCCAGGTGTTGTATCTGCTTCTTGTTCCACTGAGCAACAGGCACAGGATAAGATAATAACAGCTGGCTGAATTTAGGACTAAATGCTGGCTGCGTCTGTGCCCAGAGGTCCAAGGCAACTAAGAACAACCTACTTGTAGCTCTTGTCCAGATGAGGTGTTCTAAGAGAAATTTTAAATCCATTTCCACCCACAGCTCCCAGTTTCACTGTAGAGTCTATGCTTGGACTATCACCTAGGAAAAAAAAAATGCAAATACTATCATAGTAAACTACAAACATTTTTCCTGATACTAAGGATATGGGGCTCTGCACTGACTGGGTTCTAGAAGGTAATCCACTTTACAAATAAAGCAATCTAGAAAATAACCACATCTCAACCCCTTTCTTAAATTAAATTTCTGCCTACCTTTCAGGCTAAGAATTCAAAACTTATTTGAAAACAAGGCTACCACTGCCATGTGCCACTATAACTTACGATACAACCATAGAATTCACAAATTTCAGGTTCTTCAAGCACATCAGGAAAGCAACTAGAAACTGACAGCAGTGGGACTGTGGAAGGACAACTAGATTAGACGCTAAAACACCTAAGTAGACGTCCTTGTCCTTTCTTGCTCAAGCAGACTGCAAACCCTCTGGCACGCTGTTCCCTCATCTATAAAACAGAAAAACTCCACCTCTGACACAGCTCCTAGGAAAGCTGTGAGATCAACTGAAAATATGTGCAACGGCAATGTTAAGGATGTAATGAGATACTATGTTCTTTCTAGGGTTGAGAATTATTCTTAAATAACTAACCCTTCAAATTCAACAAAGCAAAAAAGAATTGTTCTTATTAGCCAGAGTAGGATTGAACCCCCCCACAAACACAGAAAAAACCCTGCAAGTCAATTAAACATCACAGTAAGAATGATATTAATTATAAAGTTCAAAAATTTTGGAAGCCCTAGAGCTAACACAACACCAAACTATAATTTGCTTTCATGTAGGAGATTTGATTCAGAATATCCTGATAACAGTTTTTGAACATACCACATTTATAAACAGAAATCTGGTTACTGGCATCTAGGACAGCAAGGTCATTGCTCTTTTTAGGGTGTGCCGAAAACATGATTTGATTTACAGGGTGTGGGAGCAGCAGTCGGTAGGTGCACATGGGAGGTGGAACCACACTCTGCCGGAAGACTGTCACCAATACCCTGTCTGCATGCGAGAGAGAAACAGGATGAGACACATGGATGTTCAATTTGTAAAACAAGGCATCTGAACAGCACAGTACCACTAAGTAATAATGGTGGTAGAAAATATACAGCGATTCTTAAAAGTAACTGTTGGTGTTTTTATCATGAATAAGCTTAAATACAGTGTTAAGGAGGAAAGTAAGTGTCCGAGCTCTGTCTATATCTGGCTATTGTCACCTCCAGGCCTATAGCAGTCCATCTCGGGGCTTGGAGTTTCAGGTGCCAGGGACTAGGGCAAACAGGCCAAAAGGTCAGAGTTCTACCTTTAAACCTGGGCCTGCAACCAAGCCAGAATAAACTAAAATCCTTAAAGCACTTCCCTGTGCATGGATCTGGTAACAAGGCATATGTGCTTAAGTCCTCTATATAGAACATATGATTGTAAAATCAGTATTATGATCACTACACAGAACATAAATTAGTACATCAACTCACGTTACAACCTTAGAAGCAAGTTTTTCCTTCAGGTCATCAGCAATAAGTAAACTGTCTATTCAGGAAAGACTGACTTTCCGTATTTTCTTTCCCCTCACTAAACAAAAACCCTCAACCTAATTAAAAAACACCAATCCAATCCGAGTACTAGGCAGGTGTCTGTAACTTGAACTGAAAATACTGAAAAGGTATATAATTAGCAAGCAAATTATATATATAAATTAAATATGTATCAAAAAATAAAGCAACATAATGGAGTGGTGTGAGGGTCAACGTAACCCTATGTCAGGGCACAAAGACAAGGCTGACACACCAATGCCAGAAGCCTACTGTTGTCTTCCTCTCCACCCAGGGTCAGAAATGTCAATGTCTTCAAAGCCCAGACAAGTAAATGTGTAAAGGCCATGGTTGTAGTAGAAAAGGGAGTTGAGCGAGTCAGGGGGAGAGTAGAGACCATGGTTCTCAGGGGAGTACATGCCTCACCTAAGGGCGTTCCCATCCAATCGAAACCAAAACAAGTAAAAACAAACCAAACAACCAGAATAATCAATCAAATAAAAATCCTGCACTGTTTCAGTCAAACTACCACATCTGCAGGCTCCTGGCTCAGGCCCCCTGCGGGCCCATGGACACACTTTCCAGCTCCTTACTTCCATCAACAACAGCCACATTTGCCATGTCACTTAAATTCTCTCCTGAGCTCCGGTCAGTCGTCCAGTGCCAGTCATAGCAGAGGTAATGCCAGCCTTGACAGAGAACATGCAGCCGGTATGGGGTCACCGGGTCCCACATCAGAGACACAATCTTGCTCTTCCCACAGGTGCTGAAGGGCAGGCTTTGCTTGAGATACCAGTGATAGTTTCCAACAGTCCAGAGCTGAACTGCAGGGGAAAAGGAAAAGGAAGGCCATCAGAGGCAGGAGTCTGAGGACCAGACTTCATACCACTTGCTAGAGAGGGATGAGGACACCCTCTTCTTTTTCAAATGACCCTTTCTGCTCAGCCTCTTCATTAAGATAATAATATTAACAATAATTGTTAAAGTATAGTTTTTCATGAGGATAAAATATTAAGTATCAATAAGGTCAGAAGCACATGTGTTCATTTCTACCTCTACCTTCAAACTTTATAATCATGATGATGGAAGGCTCCTACCATACGACAGTGCTTTAGTGAGTTGTTTTTTTCATAAAGACTTAGAAAGAAAAAAATCTGGCAATTAAAGTATTAAAACACCCAATCCAAGAGCACTAGACTAGCATCACTATGTTGTATTACGCTTAAGACGCTTATTATTTTCTTCCAGGTGTTTTGCATGCAGTTATGTCCAAGGGAGCAGCATGCAATTACCCTTAAAAGAACAAGACCAAAACCTGTAGAGCACAGGAAATAGGAAGAAGTTGGTCAAAGAGTACAAACCATTCAGTTATACATTCCAGAGGTATAGCATGGTGACTACAGTTAACGATACTGTATTGTATACTTGAAAGTTGCTACGAGAGTAGATTTAAAATGTTCTCACCAGGCTTCCCTGGTGGTGCAGTGGTTAAGAATCCATCTGCCAATGCAGGGGACACGGGTTCGAGCCCTGGTCTGGGAAGATCCCACATGCCGCGGAGCAACTAAGCCCGTGCGCCACAACTACTGAGCCCATGTGCCACAACTACTGAAGCTTGCATGGAGGCAAGTGGAGCAACTAAGCCCGTGTGCCACAACTACTGAGCCCGCGCTCTAGAGCCTGTGCTCCACAACGAGAAGCCACCACAGTGAGAAGCCCACGCACCACAACGAAGAGTAGCCCCTGCTCACCACAACTAGAGAAAGCCCGCACGCAGCAATGAAGACCTAACGCAGCCAAAAAAAAGTTCTCACCATAAAAACAAAAATGGTGATTATGTGAAGGATGAGTTAATCAACCTTACTGTGGTAAACATTTCACAGTACATGCATGTATCAAATCATCACATTGTAGCTCCTGAATGTACACGTTACATGTCAATTATATCTCAATAAAGCTGGAAAAAAAAAGACCTAATCATGTCAAAGCCAACCTCTGTTAAACAGATGACACACATAAATGAAGATTTTAATTATATTAAGGAATTTCTTAACTCAGCAATCACAGCAAATCCAACCTAGTTCTCGAACGAGGCTACTACAATACTTCAACCTAGCTCTGGGCTAAGTCAGACTACATGCTCATGCTCTGGGAGGACAGACATTGTGGCTGTTCTTGCAGCTACACTTTTATCCTGAGCATATCACAGGGCCAGCCATTAACACCTGGTTAATCAGTGGTTCTCAACTCTGGCTACACATTAAAAAATCACCTGGGGACTTTCCTCGTGGTGCAGTGGTTAAGAATCCGCCTGCCAATGCAGGGGGCATGGGTTCGAGCCCTAGTCTGGGAAGATCCCACATGCCGCGGAGCAACTAAGCTCATGTGCCACAACTACTGAAGCCTGTGCGCCTAGAGCCTGTGCTCCACAACAAGAGAAGCCACCGCAATGAGAAGCCCACGCAGCACAAGGAAGAGTAGCCCCCGCTTGCCGCAACTAGAGACAGTCCGCGCACAGCAACGAAGACCCAACACAGCCAAAAATAAATAAATAAATAAAATTAAAAATAAATAAGTAAATAAATGTCAGTGTTTACAAAAAAAATCACCTGGAAGCTTTTTTTTTAAAATTTAATAATGATGTATAGTCCCCATTATAACACAGAGAGCAGCTCTGAAATAAGACATTGGTAGCACTTTTTTTTTTTCCTAAAGCTGCATCCAGGGTTGAGAACTATTGTGTTGAATGAATAAATGAATGAATGAGCTTCTCAATAACATTTCAGTTAAAGTTCTATTGATTAAAAAGTTTGAAAGCTACTCAGAAAATAATCAAGCAAATGAGAAGATTTATGAAAAAAATGTTCAGTGCACTGCTACTGATAGTGAAAAATTACAAAACTTTAAATGTCTAACAATATAAGATTTTTTTTTTTTTTTTTTTTTTTTTGTGGTACGCGGGCCCCTCACTGCCACAGCCTCTCCCGTCGCAGAGCACAGGCTCCGGACGCGCAGGCCCCGGACGCGCAGGCCCAGCGGCCACGGCTCACGGGCCCAGCCGCTCCGCAGCATGCAGGATCCTCCCGGACCGGGGCGTGAACCCGCGTCCCCTGCACCGGCAGGCAGACTCCCAACCACTGCGCTACCAGGGAAGCCCTAACAACATAAGATTTAATAAACTGTAGCATAAATGAATATACAGCAATTTAAAATGACACAGATAGATATCTGAAATGGAAAGTTTGTGACACACTGTAAAAGCAAGTTACAAAACTGCAGGTATCATACCTATATATTTAACAAAAATGAGATCATAGCTATACTGAGATGTATACATAAAATCTGGAAGACAAGAAACTTTAGTGATTATTACTGAGTAACAGAATTACGGAAGAACTTTTCTTCTTCCCATCTTTATTTTCTAATGCTTTCACATATACACTGAAAAATACCTATTTACAATTTGATTTGCAATTTAAAAGCTATAGAAGATTCTTACTTATATCTAATCTCATTTCTCTTTCACTTCCACAGTATTCCTTTGGCTAGCATTTTTATTTGCTACAGTGGTACCATCCATGAAGAGAAAGCACTGATGACTTGTGATGGTTAATTTACATATCAACTTGGCTAGGCTATGGTGTCTAGTTGTTTGATCAAACACTAGTCTAGACGTTGCTGGGAAGGTATTCTGCGGATGTGATTAACCTTTATGATCAGCTGACTTTAGTACAGCAGAATATCCTCCATAATGTGGATGAATCTCATCCAAAGAGTTCATAGAGCCTTAAGAGCAAAAACTAAGGCCTCCCATGGAAAACGGAATTTTGCCTCAAGACTGTAACAGAGAATCTTGTCCAAGTTTCCAGAATGTGGGCCTGTCCCACAGATTTTGGACTCAAGATTGCAACATCAACTCTTCACTGAATTTCCAACCAGCCAGCTTACCCTGATTCTATTTCTCTAGAGACCCTGCCTGATACATAACTGAAATCTATCCAATCAAAAGCTAACCACTCCCTCATCTCTACCTACCCCCCTCAGTTATCTCTGATTCCATTACAAGACTAAGTGAAAAGGATAAGGGAAACTTCATGGCCTACTACTTTCAATTACATTTTATGGGGCAGAAGGCTAAGATACTAGAGCCGTCTTACCATAGGTTTTTAGAGTAGAATTTTCTTCCCTCTGAAGGTCTTCCAGCCAAACTGCAAGCACAGTGGAATCTGCATTCCAGAGAAGGTCATTAACCTAGTAGGGAAAAAAGACCTGTCACTGGCCTTTATGTATTTACCTCAAAATCTTTATGACAGCTGAATTCCCTGCTCTCACAAGTCAAATAATTCCACACTTGAGTTGACCCCTAGCTGTAAATTACTAACCTATGGAGTTATTAAACAAATCTCTGTCATCATATGTAGAGGACTTCAAAAAAATGCATTATGTTTAAATACTTAACCAAATGAAGGTGACATTTTTAGACAAGAATATTTGAATATGGACTAGATATCAGATAATATTAAGGAATTATTACTAATTTTGTAAAGTATCATAATGGAATTGTGGTTATATTATGAAAAATGTTCTCAACTATTAGAGAAATGAATACTGAAAATATGATTTTTAAAATTAAAACCCTAGGAAATTTTTTCAAAGTGTGTGTAGGGGGTGGGGCAGAGAGTGAAGAATAGATGAAAATAATTTTGCAACATGCTGGTACATATCTGTTGAAAGTAAGTAATAGGTACATGGGAGTTCATTAAACTCTTCCCTCAACTTTTAATATATTTAAATTTTTACATAATTAAAAATTACCATGATTTGTTTTCGCTCCAGCGAAGATCCAAATGGTACACAACCTCCTTAAGGTTTACATGTTAAAAATGGCAAGTATCTTTATCACTGGAAGAATTATGCTTTTGTCAAAATAAACAATAAAAACTAGCATTTCTATTTCCTTTCTGTGTTTTATCTAGGGTGAGGAAGGAATGCTCTTTCTTCTCTACAAAATCTCCTTAGGAAAAACAATTTGGTTTATAAAAAAAAAATTCAGTCATAGGAAGCCACTATTTTTATTACTGTCTACTCTGGGGCTTCTATTTACATACCCATATCAAATACAAATCTTCTCTATAGCTGTGCAAAGTCCTCTAAATTTGATGGTAAAACAACTCAGGCACCTACCTTAACCTCATCTTTAAAGAAAGGAAGTGTAAAATGTCCATGGAGAAGTCCATTTTTCTCAAAAAACACAACATCCTGCTGATTGGGTTTATCTTGCGTAGATGCAATCAAACTGCCTGAGGGCCTTAAAGCAAACCCACAGTGTTAGAGCATCCAAAAGCTCATCCAGTTGGCTAAGAACAAGATGAAATTCAGAGAAACATTTTTTTCAGCAAAAACAAAAAGCCTCCATTCCAAGGAAGTTTTAAATCCCATGTTTCCTGGCAAGCAGTCACCCTAGTGTGGGACTATATCTGCCCAGAGGACAGAGTGCCTTTTCCTGATTTGCACAAGGGCTCTATTTGCCCACAAAGACTTAGACTGCACTTGGGTGACTTTTTAAAAGAACCAATAAATTATTTACACCATTCCCAGTATAATGTCCTATAAAACCATAAACTATTTCTCTTTCAATTATATGACTTCAGCAATATTACATGCTCAGGTAGGTATTTTTAAAGATTTCTAAATCTACTGAAAACACCCTGATTGCCCCATCTTGTTTGTATTTGTCTCTAGAGTTTTAATTCAAATACATTTCTCTCTTTTCTCTGTCATCCAATTGCCACTCAAATACTGGTGGGAAACAGATGTCTAAAACCTAGAGACCTAGGTTTTGCCTATAACAGATGCTGCTGAGGCAGAAAATATTTCTTCTATCTATAATCAGGACAGCCATACATCATAAGCAGGTTGTGACCTGCACAAGGGTACTAGGCCAACAGGTGAATCGGGCCCAAATCCAGCCCGTGTTCCTCAGCAAACAGGTCCCCTTAGTGTGGGAGTTTGTGCAGAGAAAGGAAGCCCTTTTCCTAGTTTTCACCAAAGCTCTGCTGCCCCACAGAAATTCACAGACTGCAACTTCCCTTCGAAGCACCACTTTGTTTTACACAGTGACTTCATGTAGGCCCCACCTATAACCTACAAAATGTGTGGGCCTTGGAATGATGAGGTCTGTGAAGCTCAGAATCTACTATTCAAACCACATTCAGACTTCAGGGAACTAAAAAAGAAAGATACAGGCTTACAGCCAAATGAGAAAAAGTAATTATCTCTGTGTTTTATAAACACCTACATTCAGTAGGCACCACCACTCCCACCCTAGTACCAAGAAATTCTCTGGCAAGAAGTTACAAGGTTTCTTCTCCCACTCACTTCCAAGCCAGAGCAGGTCCCAGTCCTGCCACAGGCTCACTGGTTGACTGTAAAGCAAACTCCCGGCTCCACACTCTGACCTTTCGAGACCCTGTGTAGTAGAGAGAGGGAGAAAAACAACAATGGCAAAACTTAAGGCATTGTGATAAATGTTGTCAAGTCTGAACTTCCAAACACCTTCCTTATTAATAAAAACTGTCATGGTTTCACAAAGCCAATTAGATGAATCTTGTTAAAAATTCGTAACCAGGGCTTCTCTGGTGGCACAGTTAAGAATCCGTCTGCGGGGCTTCCCTGGTGGTGCAGTGGTTGAGAGTCCGCCTGCCAATGCAGGGGACA
>NW_006773642.1:1360211-1362245 GCF_000442215.2 Lipotes vexillifer | reverse complement strand
AAAAACCCGCCTGCCAATGCAGGGGACACGGGTTCGAGCCCTGGTCCGGGAAGATCCCACATGCGGCAGAGCAACTAAGCCCATGTGCCACAACTACTGAGCCTGCGCTCTAGAGCCCGCAAGCCACAACTACTGAGCCCATGTGCCACAACTACTGAAGCCCGCGCACCTAGAGCCCGTGCTCCGCAACAAGAGAAGCCACTGCAATGAGAAGCATGTGCACTGCAATGAAGAGTAGCCCCCGCTCACCGCAAGTAGAGAAAGCCCACGTGCAGCAACAAAAGACCCAACGCAGCCAAAAATAAATAAATAAAATAAATTTAGAAATAAATAATAAATTTAAAAAATTTTTTTAATGCTTTAAAAAAAAAATTCATATCCAACAGGTAGGAGGCTGGGCCAAATAGCCTCAAAGAACTCTTCTGATTCTTAGCTCTATATTCGTTTAACACCTAAAGCAGCACATTGTTACCTCATGGGTGTAATGAAAGAAAACCCTCAAAGCAAAAGTAAGAAAAATTTATTTCCATACCTGTCTCTGGGCAAACAACACTCACAGCAAAAAACTGTCCATCACCACGCCAGGTAACTTGTGGTCTATGGTCATCCCAGGGCAAAGCAGACTCGTGCTAAAGAGAGGAAAAAACACAAATGTTACTGGTGGCCTTAAATGGCCCAGAATCAAACAAGCCTCAGGCTATTAAAGTTAAATCTTTTATATAAGGTTTAAGCTATCTAGAAATCGAGTTTCACAGAATCCTCAGGAACCCTTCCAGAAGGGCCCTTAGACCCAAAAATCAAGAGAAAAGAACTTAAAACCAAACAAAACAAAATCTTTCTCTGGACATTAAAAAGTGGCCTCCAGGTATAGCAACAGGGAAAAAGAGCTACAGATCTAGATATTAAAAATAACGAGCTGAGGAATCTATCAGGTAACTATATAAGGAAATTAATGTTTGTCTAAATTTAAGAGGGTAGAGTTTTATTCACTGAGTAAACTTCACAATGCTGCACAGAAGAGTTAAGAAGATGAGAGGAACGTGGGCAGGGAAGAGCCAGAGGAGATAAAGCCAGCAGCAGTGATGAAAACATGGAAAGGCTCCACATTCTGCAGCACTGAAAGAAGGTTTCCAGTGCCACTTGCATCTCTGTCCCGAAAGCCTTGAAGACAGAAGCCAATTCTGTGGGGTTGGGGACAAATGACCACCTGAGCATCCATCATCACATTCCAGTGACAGGCTAAGTCAGAATGGTGCTAGTGCCACAAGCTGCACAGTAGGGAACACACAGCAGCCTAACAAGACTTATTCTCAATGAAACTGCCCTGTGGTATACACAAACTTCCTCTAGTGAAGGGTTAAGAGACAACATGAGTTACACGGAATGTAGCCAGAAATAAATTAAGGATGGAAAATGTAACGGCAGGCAGTGTATGATTTCATCTATCCTAGAAGGTCAGCTCAGGGAAATCTCCACATATAATATAGACAAAGTGCTTCCATTTGCTCAGGCCCACATCTGGGGATTATCTTCAATTCCTCTCTCTCTTATCCTATATCTGATCTAGTATCAATAAATCCTGTAGCTCTATCCTTCAAAATGTATCCAGAAAGAAGGAAAACATAGAGTTTCATCCAGGAAAAGAAATCAGGAAAAAAAAGACTAATATATACATATGTAGGAAAAGTATAAAAACATGCACGTGAATGATCAACAGTGAATGCAGGGCAGCAGCTCCTTCTGGGGAGGAAGGGGGAGGGTATCAGGAAGGGATACAGAGTACTTCATTTCTGTCTGTGGTGAGATATTTTTTTAAATGAATATTGGTGATAATTATTCTCTATGTGAAAAAAAAAAAAAAACACAACTTGGCAAGAAAAAAGGATCTTTCTAGGATGACTCATTCCCTAAGGTCTCCAAACAGCTTGTTTTACTAGAGCAGAAGCGATCTGTCCATTACCACCCTCTACCTGTGAAACAGAGCCGGACCCGATGGTCCCCCCAACCCCATGTCCTCAGCCTGCCTTTTTTTTT
>NW_006773642.1:1321335-1360118 GCF_000442215.2 Lipotes vexillifer | reverse complement strand
CTCCCGTTGCGGAGCACAGGCTCCGGACGCGCAGGCCCAGCGGCCATGGCCCACGGGCCCAGCCGCTCCGCAGCATTTGGGATCTTCCCGGCCCGGGGCACGAACCCGTGTCCCCTGCATCGGCAGGCGGACTCCCAACCACTGCGCCACCAGGGAAGCCCCCTCAGCCTGCCTTTTATCTGCAGAAAAACTTTAGCCAAACAGTAAGTTTAATCAGAGAAGTGAGAAAATGCAGAAACAAAGGAAAACAGCCCAACATGACTAAATAATAATAGTTTAGGCATTAAGCACAGTCAAGGACCTTTTTAGTTCCTCCTCAAGGGCTGCAGATAATATTCTGAGCCATATCCTGTGAGCTGTCTTATAGCTACTGAAACCGCCACCAGGTGGAAGAAATTAACTACATGATGACCAGACTGTGGCCATGACATAAGCTGCCACATATGTGAGAATTGGCCTTAAAGAAATGGGAACAAACCGACCCTGGAAGTAAAGACTAACTGTACTTAATAATCAAGATGATGCTGGTCAGACCACCGCATGACCAATTTCAAGAAGACTGTCAGAGCTGCCTGTACTGTTTCTGCGTGTAGCGCCCCCTCGGCCTTTTAAAGCTCTTGCCCACTGGTTGTCAGGGAGGGGAGTCGGCCTTTGGACAAAAATCGCCCCCCCCAACCCTCCCACCCCCCAGTTGCTGGCATCCAGCGGAATAAAGCAAACTTTCCTTTCCACCAAACTTGCCTCTTTATTGGCTTTAGAGGGGCGAGCAGCCGGACCCCACTTTTGGTAACACCTGGATACCTAAGAGCTCCTGGTGGGTAGCAGAACTTGTTCCAAAGAAGGTTCTTTATGCATCAGACCAACCTTACCATTTGCATCTGAAAGGCGGCTTGCCTGCCTTCTGATCCATGGAACTGCGTCTCCTTCCTGCCCCAGCCAACAGTGATGAACTTGCCTAGAGAACAAGTGAGTGAGAATATGCAAGACAACCAATAAGCTAAATAAAATAAAAGCAGTTTCATAGCTATTCTTCATGAAGTTGGGTCCTCTGAGACCTCTCAATAGATTGACCAGCAGTCAATATTTTAAAAACCTATGTTCCATATTATATACTGAAGTCATTCTGAAGACTCTGAAATGCCCTTATTTTGGAAAGAGCTTTACTGCCATTGTATATAAATTCCCTTGATGACAGTCAGCAATCCATCCCCACTTTACAAGGAGAATGAAACATGAAGAATCTATGCAATACGTCCACAGATAACAAAACATAAAACTCAAGAAGACAAGAGCTGGGAATAAAATTCCAATCGTAAGTTCAATCCACTAAATGTATCCAACGTCCCTGCTAGTGTTGGAGGAGACCATGATTATGGAATCCAAGCCCTCACAGAGACTGACACACCCTAGTGACAGAGGCCAAAATTAGAACACAGGGCTTCTGCCTTCCAGGCTGGGCTTCTTTCTAAATTATAATGCTGATCTTACATAAAATATAAAGTCAGTTGCTGAAATAATGCAGCCTCCTCTTCCTGAAGGTAGGATCTGGCATCCACCTATAAGAGGTACTACAGAGATGCCCCTGAAAGCATCAGCCAGATCCAGGACCCAATATTTCCCTCCTACAACTGATGCTGATTCTGACGAAGCAGAGCTGTTTATAATTTCTATAAATTATGGGTCAGCATGACCGTTTCCTGTCTGCTCTGCTTGGGCACACCCAAGTATTGCAGTATCCCAAAGCATACCTTGCTGCTGTATACAAATAGTAGTGCCTATCCTGGTGCACACCCCTGGGCTTCTATCCGAAAGTTTCCACAGAGAGATAAAGAAAGGGTCAAGGAGCGAAGCAAGACAACTTTTCCAGTGGGATCAGATGATAAGTGGTGGAGTTATAGCATGGAATCAGCAAACTACAGCCTGCATTTGCTTTTACATATAAATTTTTATTGGAACCCAGCCATACCCATTTCTTTATGTACTATCTTAAGCGCTTTCACACTACATCAGCAGAGTTGAGTAGCTGCAACAGACCATATGGCCTGAAAGCGGAGAACAATTACTATCCAGCTCTTTACAGAACAAGTTTGTCGACACCTGGGTTAGAAGAAAAGTATCTATTCACCGCTCCACAGAGTGACTTTTTGTACTGACAAATACATTTCTAAGACACTGACTTGGACTCCCTCTCCTTTGATCTACTCTATTAGATTTCTTATGAAAAAGTTGGTGGGATGAGCCAGGCCCAGAGCACTTTCCCATGCAAAGATGTGTTGGTTACTACCTCTATGACGATCCTCAAAGCTGGATGCCCCAGAGTCCCACCCTGGGCCCTAGATCCAGCACCATACCTGCTCCCTGAGCAAGCACATCTAATCCCAAGATTGTAAAGATTCCCCACATGCCAATGACTCCCAGTCCACGGCTCTAGCCTCTCCTGAGCTTCAGCCCCTTCTACTCACCTGCTTTACTTGGTGATCCCATATGGCCCTTAAACAAATCCAAGAAGGAACTCATCACCCATCCCTTACAGACCAGCACTTCCCCACCTTCCCTCTCAGACACTGACATCTTTATTTCCACCACCTGAGCTTCTGGCTAGAGTCCTACTAAACTTTCTTCTTCACCTTACATACCCAAAGCCTATTTATTTCACCTTCTAAACTGATATTTCTCAAACTAGCTAGGGCAGGAGGGGAACCATGCACACATATTCCAAAAAAGTTTCTCATAATTCCAAAAAATGTACTCCTATCCTCGTTGAGAATCAAAATTTTCCTGCATTTTTCCCTTTTCTAGTCCCACACCCACCTTCTTTATCTCTCATGTGGATTCCTGTAGCAACCTCCTACCAGATCACCCTGTCTCGTCTCTTCCCTCTCCACCAATCAATCTTGCATCATCAGAACCTTTAATGACTAATCTCCTGTAACTTCATGTCCAAACTCCCTATCAAACTTAATCAAAATCCCTCCCCTTTATTTCATTCCACATCCATGTCCTGTCACTAGGTAATGCTGAAGTACTCACAGTTGCCTGAATAAATCATGCTGTGTCAAAGGCTTCTATGAAATATCCCTGCCTTGGAATGAACTAATTCACTTGCTTGGACCACTCCCCCACCCTCAACCCTCATCTACCCAACGCCAAGTCAGCCAAAACTCAGCTCAAGTCGGCCTCCTCTGGGAAGCCTTCCATCCCCATTACTCCCTTTCTCTCCTTATGCTACCCTAATACCTGCACATCCTGTCATTATTGACTCCTTAAGGGAAAAGATGAATTAGCCACAGCACCAAACACACTACTGGGTTCACACTACCTACTCGAACATTATTTCCGAACAAATTATTTTTGAATGAAGAAATGAGTAGCATTTTTCTAAATGATTTCTTAGTAGAGCGACAAGTCATGAGGTTAGACCTCAGCGAAAGTTAAGATACCATCTCCCCCATCCTCCTCCTCAATCAGGCCAGCTACCTGTGCCCTGAAGTTGGCCAGAGCTTCTCACACTCAATAAGCATCTCCACTCTTCTCCTCTTCAGTACTTCCACAGCCTAATGCCCGTATCACCTCAGCTGGATCTTAGCAAGAAAACAATATGATGGGCCCCATGAAAATTCAGGTCTAATCAGTAGGAACAAAAATCAGCTCTCTATCCTGCCTCTCTTGTCTTCTCCCCAAAACTGTACCTCAGAAATGCTCTCCTTATTCTAGCTAGTACAGTCCTTTCCATTAAACCCCCTGACTAAGCCTGTCCTGGGGTTTGGGCAACAACTACCCGGGTGATTCTAAGCACAGATTCCTATTCCCCAAATTATTGACAAAGCCAGCTCTCAGACTTGGAGAGGCACCAAAGGTATGCCTTTTAAAATCTGGAATGAACTAAAGGAATTGGGCTATCTGTCAGTGAATTAAGTTGGGGTTTAAGCTTCATAGTTCTTTGGGCTTATTATGATGTGGCTATCAGTGTGCAAGACAAGTCACAAAATGGTTCAAACAAAGCTATACTTACTTTCACCAAAATCATCCTGGTGGATTTGCTGTTCCATGATTGGTTCAAACTCTTTTGTCATCATAATTAGGGTCTGTTGACCTTGGAGGAGCACAAACAAGAATGATTTTGTTCTCATTTAGCATATCTGCCATTCCGTAAGTATCTACAGCACTGGAAGCTACTGAGCTGGAGTGGAGGAGCTTATAGTCAAAACAGGGAAGACAGAATTTATTCAAAATGTTCTGACTCTCATTTTTAAAAAAAAGTATTGACTGGGTAATTCACCTAGTACTTATTCTCAGCTATTTATGTATGTCAAGCTAACATTAAAGTCCACACAGCCCTCTTCCACTAACTTCAACGATTTAGTCAGCAAGATATCTCTTCAAATGTATACCTCATCAGGGTGCTAGTTTGCAGAAACTCATCTGGAATGAAAAGACTTAAGGAAAAAAAAATAGGACTGGGAGAGCAGTTCTTAGAATCAGTTTATTTTATGTAGCAACTCTTCCTCTTAGAGTAGGTTAAATATTGTTGACATTTTAAACCATAGCTATGGACCTTGGCAGCAACTTTTTAAAGCAATACATTAAGAAGTAAAACTTAACTCAAAAACACCACATTCCCTATAGATTATCATGTTGGTATCCTTGTTCCAAGAAATGGTTTTTTTTGAAACTGAAGCACCCTAAAACTTAAGCCTGTGAGATATTAGGAGTCACGTTATATAAAAGTCAAGAATTAGGGACCAGTAGTGACAGGCTTACCTGTGGCAAGAAGCACCAACTCTTGGTCAGGACTCCAACTCATGACAGAGATACCACTGGCTACACTCCCGACACATTCCAGCTGAGAGAGACATTTTAAAATGTTAAGGGAGATATGAAAATATAAGCATCTCTGTAAATATTTACTATGACCTTAATCAAAACAATTAACAAAACACACAAAGGTGAAATTATTCAGTGAACATTTATTCAGTAACAGGTATTAAAAGACCAGTCATGATACAGACCATAGGGACTGGAAGTAACTATGGCCACTCCATTCCTCCTGTTAAGGAGATAAAAGATGCCTCTACAGCAGGGTTAGGGATGTAACCGAGGTCTCTGGGAATTAAGTGGGGGCTCAGGACAGAGACTGACAAGTGGCCCAGGACAGTCCAGGAAAGCTTCTCGGAGGAGGTGCTTTGAAGGGTAGGAATAGGGCCAGGAGGAAGAGACTGGGGGGGGAATGTGCAGTTAAAAAGAGCACTTAAAAATCAGCTGCAACTATAGAGCCTAAGGTATACATATACACAGGAATGGTGGGGGTGGGAGGTGAGGCTAAAAAGGAATTTGGGGAACAGTGGGAGGTCTTATACGGCACAATAAGGAATATGGATTGTGTCTTGCAGACACTGTGATGCCACAAATGTGGAGGATCAGCACCGTCTGGCGGAGACCAATGGATTGGAGGAGCTCAGTAATTAGGAAGACGTTCTACAAAATGTTTTGAAAGTAAAAGCATACCTTTAAAATGTGAGAAATACTAAGTAAGTTATACTTGACGGCTTTGATATTTCTCACCATGAACTGAGAATAAGATTTATTGTTTTACTAAGTGGAACCGTTAAAAGCAAAGGTGCCAGATTTAGACTGCCAGGGTTTAAATCTCACCTGATAACTGTTTGACCTTAGCCTAGTCATTGAAGCCCTCTGTGCCTCAATTTCCTCTTTTGAAGAACGGAAAAACAACAATCTACATCATAAGGTTGTAGTGAAGATTAAATACAATTCTGCATGAAAAACACTTGAAAAAGTACCTGGCACACTGTAAACATTTAATAAATGTCAGCTATTATTATCCTATGATTAGTAATATGACTTGTGATACATCCACGTTAAAGAGATCACAACTAAGGGAGTAATCAACAAAGTTTAAAAAGCTGTCAAGAAGGTGAGGATAGAAATCCAGAAACTAAGCCTTATGCTAAGTAGAGGAGGAGGCAAATGGTTGAAATCTATCTTCTCTGGTAGTCATAAGATGTGCACATAATGATAGCATATCACCTTAGCACCTGTAGTTCAGGGATTCTTAAAGTTAGCCATCAAGGAGAGGCTTATTCAGCATTCATAAAAGAAAACATAAGCCATATAAACATTTCAAAGACTTCATAAATTGAGAAATAAAGGTTACAACTCAGGATCAGATATACCATACAAGAATGGCCAGATTTGGGTTTTTGTTAAGTTTTATTTGGAATGTTCTGATTGTTCTAATTAATAAATGCAATAGACAAAACTGAGTTTTAGAAGAATCCTGAAATATAGCTAAAGCCATGCCAACAATTTTCTGTAAAGAATTATATAATGCAAAGACTTTAATTTGCAAAATGCTTAAATATTATGGCTCCTGACATTTTAAACTTCTACAAAAAACCAGTGACATGAAACAAAAAAAGGCGTTTGAGGATGTCTAAGATTTCCTCCTCACTGATCTCTTCCACTTACCTGGTGTGTGTTAAGATTGCAAAGTAGGACATCTCCAGAAGCTGTGGCCACACACACAGACTCGTGATCCAGCAACTCCTGAATACCAACAATGCAGCCACTTCCATCCTCTGGGAGAAAGCCTTCTGCCACCAGAGGAATTTCATTTTTCACCTTTCACCAAAACAAACAAATAAGCAAATTAAGTCAATCTACTTTCAAGAACAATTCATCACACTTCCAGAAATACTTTTTCATGTTTCTTTTATAATGTAAAAGCTTTCAAAAATGTTTTTTTCCTAGATTAAAACCCAAACTTTCATTTGAGAAATTTCACAGCACTACCATCGTTAACACAAAACACAGTTCATGTGACCTTTGTGCCAAGCAAACATAAAAGCCTGGTATCTTTGAAAGTATCCAATAAAACGTGAAGCTAATAACTAGGATTTTCTAAAATGTATACAGTATGGGGAAAAGGGACTAAGAATGCAATCACCTAAAATACATTAGTAGCAGAATATAATTAAGGGAGGGTGTCAGAATCAACCTAAAGAGCTTTTCAATATACATACGCTCAAGCTCCAGAAGTGAAGATTCTGATGTAGTTGGCATGAGATGGAGACTGAAAAAATTTAAAAAGCCCTACAGGCAATTTTCACCTGCATTCCCACTTGAGAACTGTTAACAGATAGTATTTACATGGTAGAAAGGGTAAAAAGTAGGGCACCCCACAAAATACAATGTCAAAGCTTTGCCAGCTTAGATTAAAACAGAAGCAGACTAAAAGACAGGGTACTAGTTATGTCTAATATGACATCAGTATAAAGCAAAGGGAGTATTCATTTGGGGGGGACGTAAATTCAGAAAGACTTAAAGGAAAGACTATTTGGGGAAGCAAGTTTGGAAAAAGACATGTCAAGAGACATGCCAAGTGCTAGCACCCTCCATCAATAACTTACCTCTCTTGTGACAGGGTCTACTTCTATCAGTCCACGTTCTGAGCCAATGAGCACTGTGTCCTGTTCAGTTCGGAGAGAGAAGCACTGAGGTTTCCCTGGAGCCTGAATATCCCTGAACTCCAAGCTGCGAAATAACTTTAGATTTCTCATGATGAAGCGACTCCTGAAAGAAAAGTACAAATATCTCTTGATGAAACTTTAATTTCTCTGAGAAACAGAAACAGCTTAGTAGCGATAAATCACACTCCAATATAAGCAAAATGATTCAGGGAGCAGAGAAGTTAGAATAACCAAGAAAAAAAAGATCTAATCTGAACCCACACAGAGATGAGTGGTAGCAACCTAACCAACTGTGTAAATCTATGGTCTACAAATTGAGGCTGTGAAATCTATTTTACGTTCTCACTCTTTGAAAGAGGCAAGATTCTCAACTTCAGAGTTTTTTCTTCAAAAAAGATTTAACATCAGTTATTCTGAAGGAAAGTTGAGAAGAATGCAATGAATGAGAAAACATTTTATTTTGCACATGAGGATATAACTTGACAGATTTACAAAATAATATAAAAATCCACATATATACTGGCAGTTGAAGAAAATAAAATTAATATCACCAACTACATTTATTTATAAACTGGCTCTATATCTTCATTAAAAAATTAAAATTGAAATCAAACATAGAAATAAAGAAAAGCAGTTATGAGACTTCCCTGGTGGTACAGTGGTTAAGACTCTGCGCTCCCAATGCAGGGAGCCCGGGTTCGATCCCTGGTCAGGGAACTAGATCCCACATGCATGTCGCAACTAAGAGTTTGCATGCCACAACTAAGGAGCCCATGTGCCGCAACTAAGGAGCCTGCCTGCTGCAACTAAGGAGCCCAAGTGCCACAACTAAGACCCAGCACAACCAAGTAAATAAATAAATATTATTTTTTTAAAAAAGAAAAGCATTTATTGTTCTCAGGGACAAAAGAAGACACTATGAAATTACAACAGTATACTTCAAAACGATGACCAACAATTCGAGGAGCTTCATAACCTGATATAACTACTTCACATTACTCCACTTTCCTGGCCTGATTTTCACCAGGGCAATAAAAAAGCTGAGAAAAGAACGATCAATAGGAAATCTACCTTGGTCTGACAAAATCAGACTTGTTTTAACGTATAACATTACCTAAGAGGAAAAAAAGTTAATGTGCTGTATATTTATATCCAGACCTCTTTAAGGTTTATACTGTAATTGGAAGTCCCTAACTTATATTAGGGGTGACAATTACACAGACCACACTGGCCTTCTTGTCACCTTAATCCAAGGTGAATTCTCTCATCTTGCATTTCCTACTTATGACAATGAAAGAATAAACATGAATTAATCCTTATACTACATAGCAGATAAAATGTTAAGTGTAGTATGAGTGAGACAACATAAAATGTGGGTTAAGAGGAAGGCAAGCCCACACAGTGGAAGTGAGGAAGAGAATCATGGCAAACAATGGTTTTGTGCGCTTTCATGACAGTTATAGTCAAGAACTTCTAGAAATTATTCGAACCTGTATTATACCATGCAGACTTTTTATTTAGATCTAATTCTATATAGAAAGCTTGGGTTTTTGAAAGCATATAAAAATTACATTACCTTTCATCTTTAAATAACATTAAGACGAGCACTGACATAGATCTGAAAGGATGGGTGGATTTGAGATGAGAGGATGTCTGGCTAGAGGGGAGTAAACACAGGACAGAGCAGCAAGAGGTGAAAACAGGCGACAGAGGACCAGATGTATTTCAACCTAGTTTAGCTAATAATAATTAGGTTGTGATTGTTGCCATGATCAGAGCATCAAAATGTCTCCCTGTGAACTTGGATTCTATTCACCAACAATCCGTGGAGCTCTGGGGTCCGTGAACCCCAGCATAAGAATTTGGAAGGCAAAGGCAGAAGGAGCTGAGGAGGACTCCCTTTTTCCTGTTACCTTGCTGTTTCAGTCAATGTCACCCCAACAATGGGCCTTCATCCTTCCAGGGGCCCTTGGTCCCAGCCTCTGGCACTCCCATGACTAGCATGATAACAACCACCCCAGAGGTACCAGCACTAACCAGGCAGGTACTCCCTCCAGGTGCCTGAAATCTAGTAACATGGAGATCCTCCTCTGAATTCCAGAGCTATCAACACCAGCTTTCCAATGCCTCTCCTCCCAGGTCATGATAACCCCAATGGCTTCCCTTGTTTTGATCCTCAGACCTAGCTAAGTGTTGTAACTGCTTTCAGCAGTTTACTTTTTTAATTACTTCACTGCTCCCTTTTGCTTTTTGTTCCTCCATCAGGTATTTAACCAATTCTTCGTATTAAATTCTGTTGAAATACTGTGTGGTTTCTACTTCCCTGACTGGACCCTAACTGACAAACATATCAAACAGCCTGAGTTCTCAAATCACTGAGCTTTCAAAATCACCGGCCAAGTGTCATAAGGAAGAACCTTTTGTATTCTATTACAAGTTAATCACTAAAGGGATGCAGCCTATAAGCTAAAATTATACATAATGACCCAACTCGCAGAACCCTGACACCCAGGTAATGAGCATTAAGCTAAAATACTTTTATTTAGCTCACAAGAAACATCCTGACCAGGCCCACCTGTGAATGCCTGCAGGGAGGAAGAAATTAACACATCCCCTCTGGAGGCTGATGGGAACCAGGAAATGTTTGACTTTACTCCCTCCCCTTTTAGTATAAAAGAAGCCTTAATTCTAACTCAGGCAAGATGGGTCTTTGGGGGCACGAGCCCACCATCTTGGTTTGCTGGCTTTCCGAATAAAGTCGTTATTCCTTGCCCCAACACCTCGTCTCTCGATTATTGGCTTGTAGTGTGGTGAGCAGTACGAGCTTAGGCTTGGTGACACAAGGGCAGCTCATCATTCATCTCCCTCCTCCCCAGCCCTTCCAGCCTCAAAATGAACTTTTCTAAAACTTCACACCTATCAGCCTTATTCCCTTACCTTCTCAGAAGTGTCCTACTCTTTTTCAAGACCAGCAAAGGAGAACCCTCCAAACTCCCCCAGGACCTTGGCTTATTGGTACCCTTTCTTTTACATCTGCAATCTCCAACTCCCCTGCCCTGAAATGACTCATCCTTTCTCAGCCCTTAAATGTGCTAAAGATCTCTCCACACCACAGATCAATTCTGGATCCTCTCTGAAATTTCCAACAACTCCTCTATTTTCTTCCCTTGCTCCTTCATCCATCCACCTCTTGGCTAATTATCATGCCCATGACCACAAGTACCAAACAGATCACTAATATGCTTAGTAGCTCTGAACGTCCAGCCCTGACCCTCCCTAAACTGAACACTCAACTCACATTTTCAACCTCCTGCTCTTACCATAAGGATTTCTCAAAAAGCACATCAAATGCAGCCTGTTAAATGAAGTACCTGCTATTCTCCACCAAACTAGTTTCCCCTCTGGGGACAAGGCATTCCTACTTTCTCTGTCCTCCAAGCTGAAACTGTGTCTGCTTCCCTTTTGCCCACACTTTCACAGTAAACTATTCACTGGTTACTGCCCTGTCTGTCAGTGTTCAGTTTGAATCCTTTTACACAGTACCGTAATCCTACGATCCGGTTTGTGGCCTACATCATATACCGACGGAGCACTTGCTAAGTGCTAGTTCTGGACAAGAGATGACTGACAGTTACTGCCTCCTCAGAGGTCACAGCTTAACGGGGGAGAGGGCCACATAAGATACCACGTTACATGGAGATGCACAGGGACAATACCTCCAAGGAAAAGTTGCAGATGCGAGAAGGGACTCGCAGCACAGCACCTGAACTTCTATTACCGTCAGCTTCTATCATGCATTGTTGCGCTTTAATCGGTGCATTACTTGGGTCGGTGGTATAGTCCGCAACTGCAAGGAATCCGAAGACTGGGTAAGTGTGCAGGCTGGGGGAGCAGCATATCATTCCCTCTCCTGCCGCGCCGCGCAGAGCCCTCTGATGGCCCCGGGTGCAGCAGGCGGCGAATCTGCAGAAAGAGAACTCAAGGAGGGCAGAGGTGGTCAAGCCGCACTTCACTCCCTGACCAGCAGCAGGCAGCAGTTGGGCGCTAGAGGGTCCCCTTCATCAGGGCACCCTCTGGTAGACAGGGCCCGTTTCCATGCCCCCACCCCAGCTAGGCCGCTCGAACGCTCACCTATGTCGCGCTCTGAGGAAACGCAAACAGCGGTGCGTCCGCCCAGGGCTGCGCACGGGCCTCTCCCTGACCGTGCTTCTGAGCTCTCACGACGCGCACTGGACCTCTGGGCCGCCAGGCCGCTCGAGCCCCTCCGGTCGTGGCTGAAGCCAGGCGGAGGGGCGTGCTGCGAAGCATGTACTAGCAAGCGAAGAGAGCCCGACACACGCCGAGCGGCGGCGGAGTGACGTCGTGAGGCGGAGGGGGCGCGGCCTGCCTTCTCCCTCTCCCCGCAAAGATATATGTGGAGCTGCGCTGGCCACCGCCCCCTATCCCTACATCCTCCTTCCCAGCCTATTGTATTTGATCCCCGCCTTGACGTCAGACGCCAAAGCTCAGTTAAGTGGGGCCGGTGGGTGGAGCCTGCGGAGACTCGGGAGCAGCGCGCCTGCGGAGCGCGCGTGCGCACAGCGCGTGTCTCGGCTGCACGCCGGAAAGACACCTTCCTCCGTGGCAAGCGGGAGGAAGAGTACAGGTCCCAGGGGGCGGGGTTTGCAGAACCCAAGGTCTCCATGGCTACCGAGCCCGAGACCCCTGTGGCCGCCTCCGCTGCGGAGCCCGCGGTGCCGTCGCTTGTGGATCGCTACTTCACTCGCTGGTACAAAGCGGGTAAGTGGAGAATGATGTCAGTCTCTTCTGGGCCCAATTTGTCTGGCAGTATAGGGACTATGATGAGAGATCATAAGCCACACGCACCTTCCGCAGCGCTTCCTCCCCACGTCAGAAGGAACTGGATCTCTCTGTTCCTCTGCAGGCCAAGGGAATGGCATTTGCAAGGACGTGGAAAACAGCAGGGTGCATTCTGGGTAGGGCGAGCGCAGTGCGAGTTCACGAGGGTGGGTTGCTTGCGGGAAGATGGTGGACTAAGGTGAGATCCCCGAGGGAGGCAGGAGCTGGATTGCAATCTCTTTGAGTGCCTAAAGGGATTTGAGGGGCTCAGTCCTCCAAGAAGAGGCGATACATAAAATGATTTAAATGGTAGCGGTCTAAACTAAGGTAGAGGCATAGGATGGAGAGGAGAGGGTGGGTTAGAATAGAGGCATTTAGAAAGCAGAATCTAACAGTTTTACTTAAAGGAAGTCGCTGGTATTACACATTTGCCACTTAGAAGTAGGTATCCTGTTGTACAGCTTTGTGTACCCAGCAAATATCAGTGATGAGAGTATCGTTGGGGACCCTCCTCTAACCCAACTTGCTCCCATTCATTTAGGGATAATAGGTGTACTCATCTTTTACAATACTGAAATATTTTACAATAGCATACATTTTATTAGCCAGACTTAGTGTAACCAACTGTCCGGTTAACCCTGGATTGAGGTGTTTTCGGGAATCCATTACTTTCACCGCTAACATCAGGACAGTCCTGGGCGAACCAGAGTGAGTTAAGTCTCTCTAAAATTGACCAACAAACCATGCTACTAAATTAAATAAAGAATACATTACTAATCACTTTTTTTCTAATAGAAATGATTGTACTCATTTTAAAGTGAGGATAAAAAAGGTGGAGCAAAGAGTTAATCATCATTTTAACATTGAATGAATGATTCCATCTGGACCAGATGTCTTTAAATACTTTATGGTCAGCCTTTAGGTATATCTTTTTGAGTAATGAAGGGATACCAGTGATGTATGTGTCCCGCCTTCATAGTTAACTACCTCTATGAACCAAAGAAAGTACTACACAGTGATAGTAAATATTGACTCAACAGCCATCAGACTCATTCATTTTTTCTAGATGTCAAAGGAAAACCCTGTGAGGACCACTGTATACTCCAACACTCTAACCGGTAAGCAAATTGGGAATTTTAAATGATCAAAAAAATTTTTTTTCTGTCATTGTAGCCTGGTATGGTCTTGTATTGAATAAATATTCATTAAATGATTATCTTCCACTGTACTGAGATGGTATTATTTATAGTAGGAGTTTGGTTGACAAGAATGAGTCTTTCAGTGCCTACGCTAAAGAAATAAACTTGCTTACCCAAACATCCAAATGGAGGACCACACCCTCAGTCGGCTACTACCTCAAGAAACCAGCCTGTGCCTAACCACTGAAGTGGCCAAGCCCGTGGAGAGGGCTAGGGTAGAAGCACAGGTGGTATCCTGTCCATACCGGCATGCCTTACTTTTCTCTCTTCCTCCTCCGTGCTGTCTAAACACCTGTGGTACGCTTCCCTTTTGGGAAAGGAAATTCAGTCCCATTTTCCCCATTTTTATTACTGCATTCTTCTCTTCAGGTAAGCTCCAATAGTAGCCAGAGGAAAATGGGGGGGAAATGATAGGCTGACTAAACAAATGTCAGCTCAGCTCTTCTTGTGCCAGTAGGAATACGGTGTTATAGGAGGAAGAATCATACCAAGCAATAATACAGGATCAATTTTTGCTCCTCGTAGAATATGTGTCATCACACTGGCAGGATCCCATCCAGTTCTTCAAAGTGGAAAAGTAATTAAAAGCATTTCCTATCAAATCAGTACCAACTGTAGCAGGCTTCAGAACAAAGTCTCTGGGAAATTTAAGCGGGTATGTTCCTGTATTTCTCTACTTAAATCCTCTATTGTCATAATAATGATAGAGCCAGCCAGTCTTAGAACCCAGTAATGTATGCTCAGCATACTTCCCTGGCAGTTAGAGATGATTTTTAAGAATACTTAAGCTCTAAAGAAATTCTCAGGCCAAAAAAATGAGGTATTTCAGAAGGTATATTATCTGTCATATTACCTTCTGGGCCACCATCCCTGTCATCCCCAGGATGAAGGATGGAGAAGGTGGGCCTTTGAAAGAACAACACTAATACCAATATAACAAGATATTTTGTCCCTTCCTGTTTTAAGCCAGTATTGCAAATTCTATAAAATTTAGATGATCAATACCTCTTTATCATAAATTTTCACATGTGAACTTAAAAGTAACATAAAGTCCTGAGGTAGTGAAAAAAAAATCGATCTGAGAAAATATACAGTATTTGCTTCGTATCAGTTGCCATTCCTAAATCACTGCTGATTTAATACACATCTAGCTACACCCTCTACCTCCACATAGTGTTTAGTTATAGAAAATGTTACCTGTGCCCTCTACAATTCTAGGCAAGATGAACATTTTACTGTTAAAGGAGGGTATCACACCAAGGACAACTCAATACCATTACTAAACTATCCTGACAAACCCCCTGGAAAGGAAAGTTTCAGTGGATGATTTAGGTCCTTCATTTACTGAGTTCATACTAAGAGTTTCTGCTAATTACCTCACTGTTCTGGAAGACCCTTGTTTATACTCCCCTTTGTAGGCCTGAAGGCCCCTAATAACCTGCCTTATAATTACTGATTTTTCCTCACTCAGGAAGCAAGTGGACTTTAAAGAGCATGGACCATTCTTAAAAGTCTACAAATTACAAGTAAAACAGTTAGTGCTTGTGATGTTCCTGTGATCAATCTTTGTCCAAAATAGTAACACTGTTGTTACTACTGAGTAACAGAGAGGGACCTGCACATGGAACCCACTGTAGATAAGCTTTGATTGCATCTCAGCACTGCCCATCATTTATTCTCCCAAGGGAGGTGACCAAAAGGGGTTAAAACACTTCTTTCTGACACAGAGCCAGTGGAAGACAAACCATCTGGGACAAATCCCCATCCCCTCCTCCCAAAAGTGGGGAGTCACACTGACTAGTCTTTTGAAACGAAGTACCCACAGGCAGAGGAGTGAAGCTCATGCAGTAACACCTGAATGCTGTCTAATAATGTTGTGAGTGGGAAAGAGGCCATAAAGAACAGCATCTTGACCTCAGATGTTCACTGCAGTAAAAATTCCTGGGAAAAAAGAGCAACACATGAGACATGCTTGCATCCATTTCCCATGAGCCTCCCTGTACTGGGTTGGCCAAAAAGTTCGCTCCGGTTTTTCATGTTAGGGAAAAACCTGCATGAACTTGGTGGCCGACTCGATAGATATTTGTCAGAACCTCCCCAGATATATCCATACAGTGGAGTACATGAAAGTATAACCGTGCCACAACATTCAAACAGACATATGTCAAAGCGTAGTATTTGCTAGCGGGTTATAGGATAATGGGTAAGTGACTCTATATGCTACTTAAAACTTTTCTGTTTTCCAAAGTTTCCTCAAATTGCTTTTTTTAAAATTAGAAAAATATCCTTTCTTCAGAAAGTCTTAGTGATGGACCTAATAAAGAAGTTCCTTTCTCTATTAACTTCTGATATAAAAATAAGGTAGGAATCTTAATGAAAGTAACTGTGCAATATTGCTGTCATTCTCTATAATGTTGAATTTTGTATTATTGCTTATTGATGAGATTTTCCTACCCTTTTGAAATCTTTACACTTGGCTATGTGCAGCTTTCTCATGTACAGTTAAATATAAAGTATAATAAGTTAAGATAAAATATATTCTTAATATGTAACTAAACTACCTATTATCACATTTGTCTTAGTCTGCTTTTTCCCCTAGAGCCTAGGATGGTGCCTAGCCCATAGAGGCATTTAATATATAAATATTTGAATAAGTGAATGGTTTTTCTGTACTTAAGTCATTTTTATTTAAAACACTAATTCCAGGAATATATCCTGTTGTAACTCTGAGGGCTGCCTCACAAAGAAAAGTGAAAATGTACATCAATTAATTTTTTCTTCCCTTTTATTATCAGGGGGCACAGTTTCTAACAGAGCTTGCACCTCTGTGTAAGATTTACTGCTCTGATGGAGAAGAATACACCATATCTAGGTAAGTTACTTTTTAACCACAATTTTGGAGAAACAAAGAAGATAATATTTTTCTTCAAAGCAATATCTTCTTTAAATAGCTGTGTTAGAGGACGGTTGATGGAAGTGAATGAAAACATTCTCCATAAGCCATCTCTTCTTCAACAGAAGGTAAAAGAGTCTGGGGAAGTAAGATCCCATCCACACACGTTTTATCTGATCTTTTACCATTTGACAGTATTAAATATTCTATTTCCCTTCTAGCCATCCACCGAAGGATACATTGCAGTTGTGTTGCCCAAGTTTGAAGAAAGTAAAAGCATAACAGAAGGGTTACTGACACAAAAGCAGTATGAAGAAGTCGTGGTGAAACGCATCAATGCCACAACAGCGACCTCATGAGGATTAAGATTGAGTAAAAACATCAGGGCATTCATATCCTTACCTGGCCTACCAGTCAGTGCACTAAGGAAGAACCAGAGATGCTGAAGCATACTTCACACCCGGCCATCCGCAGGGAGGCCTGATCTTAAAACCTGACCTAGGTTTCCTTCTTTGTCTTGCATAACAAGCCTTGATTCCATTTTGTCTTCAGCCTCCCAGATCTGCCTGCCCATGTACTCACTCTGTTCTTTTGCTTTTCTCTTTCTAACAACTGGCAAGCGACAGACGTTTTTCTGATTAAAAACCAACAAAGCACTTTGAGGAAAATTTGAAAAGGCAGAAAAGTAAAAATAATTTACCCATCATCCTGTAACCCGTTAGTAAATACTAGGTTTTGATGTGATTCTGTTTGAATATTATGGCATGGTTATTGTTTTTGCCTCAATTTTCACTTTGAAGTTGAAAAACAACAACCGGCCTTTCTTATCCCATCTGCTTCAGTGTGACACGACCAAAACGTCTGGTCCCACCCCTTCTGCCCCAACTCCCCCGCTCAGGTTACTGGGAAGTGGCAGGGTGTAGAGTGTACCTTCTCTATGTCTATGGGTTGGCCTTCAACTCTGAACAAAGTAGCACTGTAACACTGGTTTCTTAATGAGGGACACATGAAGAGGCTTTGAAAGGGGCTTTGCTAACATGGATGTATCAATATTATAATGCTGTATGAAGTAACATGTGCATTTGTGGTCTCTCAGTCTCACACTCTAGTTACAGGGTAACCAGCAAAGAAGTTCCCGAGAGGTTCCTGGAATTTGAAGACACAGATGCTTTTGAACAGAACAAAAGCTTTCACATCATTTAAACAATAAATGAAAAACTATGAATTTATGGTTTAAAATTGTATACTTGTTTACATTGAATTTCAAATAAAAGGACTTTCCACATTGGTATTTTTCCTTAAGGGCTGCAACATATACATACATATAAACATTTCTGTTTTTAAATAAAACAATTATCCTTGAGTATAAATTCTTTTAGTTCTCCATCATCTTTTGCTGTTCAAGTCGTGTTATCCCTTCCCTACCCCTACTTGCATTTAAATAAGAGAATATTCTCATTTGAGTTATGTAAAATATTTTGTAAATAAAATTTTAAAGTTATTTTTGACTCACAAGGAAACTTCTTTTAACCCTAGCTCTCCCCTAAGTATACCCACTGGACATGATACAGGTAGTAACTATAGAAACATCTACTCTAATAGTGCTATGAGCTGAAAGTGTAAGCACAAACCAGCAAATTCCCATTTCAGGTAGCACAAATGGTTCCCAAAGGTGTCATAAAACAAAGACACTAAAGATAGTAAAAGAATTATATATCTATTTTACATATAACATTACCTCACATCATTTTCCCATTATTTCCATTGTAATTTAAAAGAGTATTTTGGTTTCAGGGCATAAAAATCATGTTTGATGATTTTTATAGAGAAATATTTTATAAAGGTCATAACCAAGCTGAGTGCATCCCATTTTCTCTCCAAGGCCTACAGTAAATTCAAGTTTCCTTCAATAAAATATTGACTAGCTAATTGGTAGTTCTTCAGGATCTTGTGAACATTGACTGTGATGGCTGACCCAGATACCGATCATCAGAGGAGCCTACAGAGCTACTGCCATTTGGCAACTGACATGTCCCGTGAGATTTCAAAATAAATTTCAGAGCACTGGGATACAAGCACAAAAAACAAAGTTAACTATACTACACCATAAGGACAGAACTTATAACCAGATCCTTCAATCAAAACCCACCCCACAAAAACAAAAGCTTTAAACCCTAAAATTAAAAAGACTAAATTCATTTATTTAATGAATATTCCAAAGGCACATATTTATACTTACTCAAATTATTTTGAACAGCTTAGTTCAGTTGTTCTCTGTCTTCTATCTTCTGTTCCATCAGTTACTACTGAGATGTACAAAAACTGCTTTTTAAGCCAGTAAAATAAGCTTAGGATTCCAGCTAATATTCAGGGCAGACTGGTGAGCTAAGCTAGAACGAGAACTAAAACCATCTAGTGAGTTCCTCCAGGATTCGGTGGAGAGAGTGACATGCATCACAACAGATTTCCTGTGCTCTGTGAAACCCTTACTAGAGAACAAATGTGCTCCTGGCATGGATGATCTGTGACAGAGGGGACAGCGGAGGCCCAGTCATACTCAGTGGACAGAGGGATTGAAGAAGAGTCCACAGGTTTAAGGAAAACCCTGTATCACCCAGATTACTGTGTCTCTTCTGCTGCAAATTAGTGTCCCAGATGATAAGCTTAAATTTAAAAAAATAGGAAGTTAGGGTCAAATGTGCCAAAGGTGAGCATATATTCAAAATAGCTTCTTTGGATTAAACTGTCATTAAGACAGTAGGGATATTTGGTTTGACTTTTAAGGAACATTATTCATGGCAATGTCCCATTTAAAATCACACTGCAATTAGAAATATAGCAACTACCATGGCATTTACAGTTGTCAGAAAGCTTCACAATCAGTTTCATGATCAGAAAATAAAGCAAGATTTCAGTTTGTTTTCTTTACAAAATGTTTGTATTTCTGAAATATAAAGGATCGTTTTCTTTCTAAAAATGTTAGCTTTGCCACATGGTGTTCCAGAGATCTGACCTCAAAAGCTTCTCAAGTTTTACCGTCCACAGAATCTTTATTTTTAACTGAGACTCTGTTGTTTTCCGTTTGAAGCTGGAAACAATTAAGAAAATTAGTTTCTGCTTTACTTTACTCTTAAAATAATTGCAAAATTAAATAGTATCTATTTTCTTTTGCATTTTCCTTTAGACTAATTTTTTAAATGTGCGTTTAAGATACACAAATTATCTTACCTTCTTCAGCAGTTTATAGCAAAGTGAGAGAAGTTGGACCAAAGTAGCCATTATGCATCTTGTCTTTGTAATACTCTTATCAACCTATAGTGACAGAAAGCAAGCAAATCAAATTCTTATAAGGAGGCCTTCAAAAGACTTTATCATTTAGTTTGAAAATGGTAAAAATTTCTTCATTATAGAAATCTAAGGGATCTCAAAGGGTATACAGATTAAGGCATCTGAGCTGACTTGATGACCTGAGGTCCCAGAACACAGAAGCAGGGATTGTTGCCCAAGTCTCATGCCAATTTCATGGACCCCAGGAAGAATGGATGGAAAATCAACCTGTTCTATTTCAGACGGCTTAGGGGCTTCTCAAAGGGCACCAAATAGTGGCAGTGAATCCCCTTCTTTGCAATTCTTTGCACTCTACTTTTTTGCACTCAAACTCCCTAAAACAAACAACAGAAGCCCTTCACTCTGAGGGGTCTGCGCCCTAGTTAGTCAGGTGGTGATGTTGGGATTTGAGGGTAGCTGCTCCGTGTTATGGTATTAATCATGTCCAAAAAGCTAATTTACTTGGTGAACCTACTACTTCCTGGGGTCAGTTACAACTGCAGCTGATAAATGGTTCTTGCAGTCAAGGCAGGAAAAATGGAAATAAATGGTTCTTCTGTGGGTATGAACACTTTATTTGAAGAAAAAGGGGCTGGAAGCTAACCTAATAAAAAAAGAAGTGTGAAAGTTTCTCAAGCGCTTTCCTGAATGTCCCACCCTCCCTTTTACCTTTAGAAACACTTGATTCTGCAAAGGTGTCTTAGTTACTGCCTGGAGCTGGTGGCACAGAGGAACAAGCTTGTTTATTTCCAGGAGAAGCATAAGCTTATCATCATCTTTCAGCTGAAATGTAAATAAGGAAGTTATAACAACTCCAATGAAATTCCATCTTTTAAACCTTAAATACCTTTATACCTTAATAATATAGCCTCAAAGTGGGTATTTATGACATCACCACCAGCACCAGGCAAGGATACGTGCATTACCTGTTTTGAGAAAGCTTGCACACTTGAAGCAAGCTTCAAGCCCTCTTCAGCAAAAACCTGGTAGAAAGGAAAAACATCACTACGTTAGGCGTATGTCATCTAGATAGTTGGTAAGAAATACACTCATGGATAATTTTCATACAGAATTTAAAAAATAAAACCTAAACATAAAAGGTCTGTCATGGAACTTCTATGTTTTTTGTTGTATCCAGGAAAACACAAGAGTTTAACAGTATTCAGAAGCAGATTTCCCAGACCTGATGCAGAATCAGTCCCTGCAGTGGCTCCCCTACACCGGGACACCTCCAATTACTGTGCAGGAACACGGACATTTGATACTTAGCCATAAAAATTATGCCTGGGCTTTTAGATGGATCCGAAGCTCGTCTTATAATATCCCCAATTATAAGAGGGTGTTGAATCTTGGAACATGGGGTCAAAAGGGTTAGATGAGGTCAAAAGCGTCAGAACATCCCTGCTTCCAGCTCAGCAGGATTGAATTTGTCACCTATACACATTCTTCAACTAGCCATTTGAGGGGATTATTTTTTCCCTATTGACCATACATTGTACAATTTAGTGAGGAGAAGAGGATGATGGGAAAGAATACTGAAAAATACTTTAGAATATTCGGGATGATTATTTTTAAATGGTACACAGAATCTTTTAGAGTGAGAGATACCAGGGAAGTGAAGACTGAGCTTCCGGTGGCAGCAGGAAGAATGAAAAGAACAGGGCAAATTTGAGAGTGATTTGTGAAGAAAAACAACAGATCTTGGCAATAAATTAGATAAAGCATATGAAGATGCAGAACAGGGAGGCAAATAATTTCAGGGTTAAATTTAACTCTCTTTCCAACAGTCTTGCTATCATTGGATAAACTGATCTCAAGGTCAAATAGTCCTTCGCATCCTTCCCTATCCTTTAAAAGGGAAAACAATGTGGGCTTCTCATTGCCGTGGCTTCTCTTGTTGAGGAGCATGGGCGCTAGGCTCGTGGGCTTCAGTAGTTGTGGCTCGCGGGTTCTAGAGCACAGGCTCAGTAGTTGTGGCTCATGGGCTTAGTTGTTCCACAGCATGTGGGATCCTCCCAGACCAGGGCTAGAACCCGCCTGCATTGGCAAGCAGATTTTTAACCACTGAGCCACGAGGGAAGCCTCTATTCCAACTTTTTAAAAAGGGAAAAACTCACTTATAGTCAACTTTACAGAAAATTCCAAATGAACTATTTTCTATAATTCTGCTGACTCTGTTGACAATCATCCTCTCAAGCTGAAATCCCTTCCCTGAAGAGGCTCAGGTGAAAGCACATGGGAATGCCAAAGGAAAATAAGTAAAATTGATAAAGTGATAGAATTTTCAAATTTCAAATGCAAGAATGCCCTTGGTTCTAGAGAAGCAAACAGACTAACATGAGAGTCAGGGAATTAAGAAAGGACTCTTGTGGGCTTCCATGGTGGTGCAGTGGTTGAGAGTCCGCCTGCCGATGCAGGGGGCGTGGGTTCGTGCCCCGGTCCGGGAGGATCTCACGTGCCGCGGAGTGGCTGGGCCCGTGAGCCATCGCCGCTGGGCCTGTCCGGAGCCTGTGCTCCACAACGGGAGAGGCCACATTGGTGAGAGGCCCACGTACCGAAACAAAAAAAAAAAAAAAAAAAAAAAAAAAGAAAGAAAGGACTCTTGTAATCCACTTATCAATCTAAGCCTCTAGGTAAGTGAGGAGAATTAGAGCTAGGCCTATGTGGAGTTTCATGAGACACATAGGGCAGAAGGGTGAGTGTCAGCATGTGTCTCTCCCTGAATGCCCTAAATCACCAGGAATATGGAAGAAGAAAAGGAAACTAACATGTACTGAGAAGCTATAATGGTCTCAGTCCCATGACAGATGCTTTTCTTATGTGTTATCTCATTTAACCAATATCATTCATCCAATTCAATAATGAAGAAGCCAAAAACCTTTCCTCGCATTCAGGACAGTATAAGAGAAATCCATTTGCTGATAGGATATTTTCACCTACTTGGGAAAACCTGAAACTTAATATTGCATCTAGTGACTACCAAAGCCCATTCTACTTTATCGCTATAATATTTGGTTTTTGTTTTTCCAATTAGATAATCAAAAAACTCCAAAAAATGCTACTGCAAGTCCTCTAATTTTCTACCACTATCTATCGTATACATGTGTTGTGTGCACAGGTAAACACACAATTACAGTAAATCATTTAGAAAAGTAGCTATTACCAACTATTATGCTACAGTATTAGCATAAAATGGAAATAAAATCTACCTCTAGGTGATGAATTAAATCCTGCGAAGTTTTTAGTGGACTCTCTCCCCTGAAATAAAATGAATTGTTAACGAGGTAGGAAAAAATTATTGCCTGGAAATTGATTTTATACTAAAGTTTTAGAGCATTTCATGCATTAACATACCCAAGTTTTGAAGAGTAATATTGAATAGACTAAAAGTATTTTGAGTATTCTTAAAACAACTTTAATATTTAACTATTACTTCTTAAGGCACTTCAAAAATTTCAGGTAAACATTATATATGTTTATTTTATAATATAAAGAAACTTAAAACTGACAAGTTATATTTAAGTTTTATTTTTCTTTTTTAAACTTTTTTATTTTGCTTCATAAGTTAAAGATATAAGACCTGATAATATGTCTTAACTAAAAGGCCTTTGTTCCATAATGGAAAAAAGATCCGACCAAAAATCAGGAAATTCTCATTTTTTATTCTAATTTCAACTCTGGCAGGAATTCAGTTGTTTTTGATGAGGCATGTCAGTTAAGTTTCAATTCTGAGTCTATGAAATAATCATAATAATATTTGTGCTACCACTCTCATCAGAAGATTAGGGAATATCACATTGACAACTACCAAGAAGAATTAAGTTCTGCCCCTTAAAAGTTATGAGACGTGAACAAAATATTATTATTCTCTGATAACCTGTTGTAAGGATCAAATGAAATTATGAAGCAGAAACTACTTTAAAAACCATAAGGCACTGGTAAGTGTGAAATATTTTACAACTATAATGCACTAGAAAATCTAAAACATATAAATTATAAAGAAATATGAGTAACTGCATATAAATGATAAAGAAATTATATAAATTGTTAAGACAACCTTAAACAATAGCCTGAAGAAAAGCCCAAAATTGCCCAGGAAAACTACAAAACTGGATATTGTGAAGACTAACAGATGAGTCTCAGAAAGCAGCAATTAGATGAGGCTGGTAAACCATCGTCTTAAGGGAAAACAAAAATTTTTTGGGAAAAAAACAGGTATACCGACAGGGTGGGTAGAAAACAAAGCCAGCTTGAAATTTTACCACAATCATATTACCAAGACTTGCCAAGTTGGCACAAGATGTTATCTATTACCATTATTCCATTATCCGTTCCCATTAAGAATTCTAATATATTGTCATCTATTTCTTGTGTATATCTGCTCAGTCTCTTACATCTCAGGTGTATTGTTCAGTTTTGATTTTGATTCAGAAAGGCTGGTTTATCAGTCAGAGTCCATTAAGGAAAACAAAAACCACAGCTATTATTTTATCAGAGAGAGTTTAATATATGGAACTGGTTAACCAAGTACCAAAGGACTGAGAAGGCAGAAAGGGAACACAGAGAAGGAACATTGAGATTGAAACCCGACAGCCACTTGTACCCCTAAGGCTGAAGAAACAAAAGGAAGAGTTGGGATTCTGAGAATTTAGACTCTTGGAGGTGAGGCCCCTGCAGAGCTGGTTCTTGAACCTCGGAGAAGGGGGTGGCAGCCAGCTGATGCTGGTATCGCCGAGGGGGCAGGATGAGGCTGGGTCTAAGCGTACAGAAATAAACAGAAACTGGAACAAACAGCTGCTGCGGGGTACAGAGCTACTGTTGAGTGAAAGCAAGCGAACAAGGGAACAAATTCCCTCTCCTTCCTCCGTCCAGCCTTGCCCTGTCCCTCTGGTGTCTGCTATTGTTGGAGCATAACGGCTGTCCAAGGAGGGGTGTTTTCTCAGGCCCCCAGTCCCAGCATCACGAGCAGTGTATAGGAAGGGTGGGTTTGGAGCTAAGAGAGAGGCTGGAAATCGGCTCATAAGCTTACTGGGTCTTGATTTTCTCAGTTATAAATGGGGATAATACTCCTCTGTATACTTCACTGGAATGTTTTGAAGGTTAGATGAGAAGGTAGATATAAAAGCATTTTACAAGCCATAAAAATAAAAACAACCGAGAATTAGCCTCCCATAAATACTTGAATTTACTGTAATAGGTATTCCTTAGAAGAAATGTGATCACCTTCAGAGCTAATGGTTCTAACAATTTATAATGCTTCCCCATGCTCTCCCTTATCCTCGTCTATTCAGATCATGTTAACATCTAAGATACCAACTTACGAGACTTCTAGGGGAAATGACCAGGTAACTTGCGTTTTTGCTTTGATTGGTAAAGCATGGTAATGTCATCTGTGCAGGATACCATGGGTCACATGGCAGTGTTTTGAGCACGTGACATCACTGCTGAGAGTGCGCCAGGAGAGAACACACAGACCTGAGTGAAGGCGAGGCGGAGGGCCTGGAGTGTGCCTGCTGAGGCTCGAGCGGGCGTGGAATTCCTGTGAAGTCTCTTGTTTTACCTTAAACACGTGTGTGGAGTTTGCATTCTCCTCCATGATATGCACAGAATTGTTTTAATGTAAAAATTCTCACAAATCTTTGAGTACAGTCTGGTGCTCTGTGTATTCTATAACCTCTTATTATTATATCCCCTCCCCCCAGGGTATGGCTCACTTATTTGGAAAGGACCAGCCATATATCACTGAGATTTTCTTCTTCTGTTTCCCCCCCATCATTACCTTGTTCTTCTGGTGGGCAGGAGATGTAGAGGTCTGAATTGAGACTGGAGAAACTGGCAAATTAAAATCACATATGTGTTTGATACCATAATGAAAATGAAAGGCAATTTATTGCTGGTAGAGATTTGGGTATTTGCAGTCATCAGAAGTATAAAATAATCATTGCTGATTCAGTCTGCTTTCTATCAGGTTGGTCAAAAGGTTCGTTCGTTATTTTCCGTAAGATGGCTCTAGTAGCGCTTAGTTGTCTTTAACTTCACTCGGAACAATTTTGTTAGATTGTATATGACAGCTGTCATATCCATGTGCATTTAAAAATAGACATTAAATTGGTGAATTTTTGTGTAGCCGTTTTAACATTGAAGATGGAAGGAAAAAGGCAACATTTTCGTCATATTATGCTTTATTATTTCAAGAAAGGTAAAAACGCAACTGAAATGCAAAAAAAAAAAGAAAATTTGTGCAGTGTATGGAGAAGGTGCTATGACTGATCAAACATGTCAAAAGTGGTTTGCGAAGTTTTGTGCTAGAGATTTCTCGCTGGATGATGCTCCACAGTCAGGTAGACCAGTTGAAGTTGATAGCAATCAAATGAGACATTAATTGAGAACAATCAACATTATACCACGTGGGAGATAGCCGACACACTCAAAATATCCAAATCAAGCGTTGAAAATCATTTGCTCCAGCTTGGTTATGTTAATCACTTTGATGTTTGGGTTCCACGTTAAGTTAAGCAAAAAAAAACTTCTTGACCATATTTCTGCATGTGATTCTCTACTTAAACGTAGTGAAAATGTTCCATTTTTAAAACAAATTGTGATGGGCAATGAAAAGTGGATACTGTACAATAATGTGGAACGGAAGAGATCGTGGGGCAAGTGAAATAAACCACCACCAATCACAGCAAAGGCTGGTCTTCATCCAGAGAAGGTGATGTTGTGTATACGGTGGGATCGGAAGGGAGTCCTCTATTGTGAGCTCCTTCCGGAAAATCAGATGATTAATTCCAACAAGTACTGCTCCCAGTTAGACCAACTGAAAGCAGCATTCGATGAAAAGCATCCAAAATTAGTCAACGCATAATCTTCCATCAGGATAACGCAAGACTGCATGTTTCTTTGATGACCAGGCAAAAAAGCTTGACTGGGAAGTTCTGATTCATCCGCTGTATTCACCAGATATTGCACCTTCGGATTTCCATTTATTTAGGTCTTTACAAAATTCTCTTAACAGAAAAAATTTCAATTCCCTGGAAGACTACAGAAGGCACCTGGAACAGTTCTTTGCTCAAAAAGATAAAAAGTTTTGGGAAGATGGAATTATGAAGTTGCCTGAAAAATGGCAGAAGGTAGTGGAACAAGAGAGTGAATACGTTGTTCAATAAAGTTCTTGGTGAAAATGAAAAATGTGTCTTTTATTTTTACTTTAAAACCGAAGGCAGTTTTTGGCCAACCCAATACTTAGGTTCTAGGTCCCAATTCTACTGCAAATGGTATCATGGCCTCTTATCAACAAGAGAAGACTTCAGTCCCTGTTCTTGGTTAGTATTCTTTTTCGCTCTAAATTATTACATTAGTAAGTAGAAGGAATATCTTTTTGTAAGTGTTGAGAAGGTTAGTAGTATTAGGAGAGAATGGGGAGTCACTACAATTTTCCCTCAGTTCTAAGACTGTATCTTTATTAAAATCAGTTTAATGCCTTTAGTGTTGGGATCCTGGGTGGGGGTCTGGGAAATCCAACATGACATTAAATGTATAATTTTAAAAAATTGTTCTGACATGCACACTTAGTGCAGTGGCATACACTCATGCATACAGGCACATTACAGTTGAAGTTTGAGTCTAAACAGTCTAATTCACATGTACATTTTAAGGATTCATCTGAATCATTTTTGACTATTGGCAGTTTTGCATTGTGTCTTGGGGACATTTTCATATTCCTCGCTTAAGAGCTGGAACTTTTTAGTCATCCTTAGGATTGACTATAATTTGAAAACAAATCCAAAGAAAATTAGCATTTCATCTGCATTTCCTGTTGAATTATACCAAAAATGTTTTGTTTATTTGTTGGGGGGAGAGGATTCTCATCAATTAGGTTACATATTCCTCAACAAAGTTAAAAGCCCTAAAGGCTTTCTTTTGAAAGTTGGTTTAAAACCCTTTTTTTTTTTGGCCGCAGGGGATCTTAGTTCCCTGAACAAGAACCTGGGCCCTGGCAGTGAAAGCGGGGTCCTAACCACTGGACTGCCAGGGAATTCCCTAAAAAACTTTTGAAAGATCAGTTTGGAGCCAGAGTATTCATCCCTCATGTGGATCAACCAAGCATAGCAACTTCTTTTTAGCTTTGAAAAGGTGGCAGTTTTTATAGCTGCTATTTGCATTTGTGGCATGTGAGAGGCAACATTCTGAAATTTTTTCATCTAAATGCTCTACTGTGGTAGCATTTTGATGACGAACCAAGCATAGCAACTTCTTTTTAGCTTTGAAAAGGTGGCAGTTTTTATAGCTGCTATTTGCATTTGTGGCATGTGAGAGGCAACATTCTGAAATTTTTTCATCTAAATGCTCTACTGTGGTAGCATTTTGATGACGTTTGAAGTAGCCTTTGTGGGAGCATGTCAAGTAACAAGTACTGCTCCCAGTTAGACCAACTGAAAGCAGCATTCGATGAAAAGCATCCAAAATTAGTCAACGCATAATCTTCCATCAGGATAACGCAAGACTGCATGTTTCTTTGATGACCAGGCAAAAAAGCTTGACTGGGAAGTTCTGATTCATCCGCTGTATTCACCAGATATTGCACCTTCGGATTTCCATTTATTTAGGTCTTTACAAAATTCTCTTAACAGAAAAAATTTCAATTCCCTGGAAGACTACAGAAGGCACCTGGAACAGTTCTTTGCTCAAAAAGATAAAAAGTTTTGGGAAGATGGAATTATGAAGTTGCCTGAAAAATGGCAGAAGGTAGTGGAACAAGAGAGTGAATACGTTGTTCAATAAAGTTCTTGGTGAAAATGAAAAATGTGTCTTTTATTTTTACTTTAAAACCGAAGGCAGTTTTTGGCCAACCCAATACTTAGGTTCTAGGTCCCAATTCTACTGCAAATGGTATCATGGCCTCTTATCAACAAGAGAAGACTTCAGTCCCTGTTCTTGGTTAGTATTCTTTTTCGCTCTAAATTATTACATTAGTAAGTAGAAGGAATATCTTTTTGTAAGTGTTGAGAAGGTTAGTAGTATTAGGAGAGAATGGGGAGTCACTACAATTTTCCCTCAGTTCTAAGACTGTATCTTTATTAAAATCAGTTTAATGCCTTTAGTGTTGGGATCCTGGGTGGGGGTCTGGGAAATCCAACATGACATTAAATGTATAATTTTAAAAAATTGTTCTGACATGCACACTTAGTGCAGTGGCATACACTCATGCATACAGGCACATTACAGTTGAAGTTTGAGTCTAAACAGTCTAATTCACATGTACATTTTAAGGATTCATCTGAATCATTTTTGACTATTGGCAGTTTTGCATTGTGTCTTGGGGACATTTTCATATTCCTCGCTTAAGAGCTGGAACTTTTTAGTCATCCTTAGGATTGACTATAATTTGAAAACAAATCCAAAGAAAATTAGCATTTCATCTGCATTTCCTGTTGAATTATACCAAAAATGTTTTGTTTATTTGTTGGGGGGAGAGGATTCTCATCAATTAGGTTACATATTCCTCAACAAAGTTAAAAGCCCTAAAGGCTTTCTTTTGAAAGTTGGTTTAAAACCCTTTTTTTTTTTGGCCGCAGGGGATCTTAGTTCCCTGAACAAGAACCTGGGCCCTGGCAGTGAAAGCGGGGTCCTAACCACTGGACTGCCAGGGAATTCCCTAAAAAACTTTTGAAAGATCAGTTTGGAGCCAGAGTATTCATCCCTCATGTGGATCAACCAAGCATAGCAACTTCTTTTTAGCTTTGAAAAGGTGGCAGTTTTTATAGCTGCTATTTGCATTTGTGGCATGTGAGAGGCAACATTCTGAAATTTTTTCATCTAAATGCTCTACTGTGGTAGCATTTTGATGACGTTTGAAGTAGCCTTTGTGGGAGCCATGTCAAGTTTAACTTTCATGGCTTATGTTGCTACCAGGAATAAATTAACCACCTTCCGTTCCAGCTAAGCTCATATATGCAGACAGTTAACTGCTGTATCCCTAGATCCCCTTCTTCCTGGAGGCTGGCAAGCTGCCTTTGGTATCAGTCCCAAAACGTACACTTATTTCTGAGATGCTACAATTCATCTCAGGCCAGAGGTTGTTTGGTAATTGTTTAGTTTGTAATGTGTCGAATCCAGTTGTGATTTCTGTCCCGTTTTCCTCACTGCTGGCTTGATGCTGACCTTCAGGTCAAGTTCAGTCACACCTTTCTCTAGGGTGGTCTAGTTGGCTTTATTAAAGAGCACTTCCATTTCCCAGCTGAGCCTTAAAGACTTTAAAATTTTGAGGCTCCTCATTATCAGAGTATGTATTATCCTTGTCCCTGTGTAGGAACACTAGTGTAGATTGTTTAGGAAAGGAGAAGTTCTCATAACCCAAAAAGAGGCGGATGAGCTACTCACAAAATTAGTTCGTCTCAAATATTCCTCACCTGCCCCTTCCCAGCTAACAGTAGTAGTAGGGGATCAGTGACTTGATGGGGCATTTTCTGATTGTTTCATGTTAAGATGCAACGTAGTACCATGCAGGTTGATTGCAAGTCTGCAAAAATGTAATCCATTTCATAAAATGGATTAAACTTTTACTAGAGTAGTGCTTAAATCATGGCTGAATTGGGCTTGTTATAATTGATAACAAAATTACTTCAAATGAGTATGATTTGACTATCAAAGGATTAAGAGAAGTCTTTGGAAAAATTGATAAAGCCCTCAAAATGTTTTTGTGAAATGACTCTCTCTGTGCTGTGAAATTCAAACATGGAAATGTGAAAGATGTCAGGTCCTGCTGTCATACAGTTTGTCAGAATAATTTCTTTCCTGCCAATAAGTCAATACTTGGTATTTATTCTTAGTTAAGTCTAAGAATCAAATATAATTGTAGTTATGCCTAATTTTAAAAAATAAGATACACTATTTTCAGAACTTGTTTCTTTTTTAAAAACAGATAAGGGGTCATTGAAAGTTTAGTTACTATTTAACATGAAATTATGGGGCTCGTTGACCCTGAATTTAAGTAACCTTTTCCAATATTGTTAAATAAGCAAAACGTCTTGTGGTCTTTTTGTCTACATACAATAGAATTTTGTTTGGGGGTGTAGAGAGTAGTAATTGTATGTGAAATTATAAAACTGTTATGATTAGTAGAGAAAATCTGGATGTACCGAAAAGTATGGCAAAGAAAATTAAGATTTAATAATTTCTAGTCATACGTGTGTATCATGCATGTGTATATGTACAATGAAAACCATGTTTTTAAAACATTTTATCTTGAGTATTTTTCTCACATTTTAAAATATTCTTGTAAAATAATTTTTCATGTCTGTATGGGTCATATATATAGGTGTACCCTGAATAGTACTGAGAAAGAGTGCCTCTCTATATACATATTTTCTCATGTCTCTACTTCCTGTATATGATTTCTACTTAAGTAAGAGACTCCATAAATCTAACTGAAAGAGGGCCTGCTAGTTTTATCTAATGGTGACAAATTCCCCCCAACCATCGCCCACCTCTTCCAGTTATTTATTTATTTTTTAAGTAGGGACATTTTTATTGATCAGTGTGTTTTTAGAAATTTTTATTATAAGTATTTTCTGTCCATTAACTTTACTTACTGAATACACGCCAGCACTTTTTTTTACTCTTATAATTGAGGTAAATTTGACATACAGTGAAATGTACAGCTCTTTTGTGCATAGTTTGGTGAAATTTAATACATGCATACGGCCTAGTAACCACCACAACTACCACCCCCTCCCATTTGAAATACAGAACATTCTTCCACTTTGAATCACCCAGTGGGCATTTTTTTTCTTCAACCCTCCCAGATGCCTAGAGTTGAAGTGGAATTCCTCTTCTTGGGGCAGGGCCTCCAGGCTGTGTTTGCTCTGACTGGGAGGTTGTTAGGGTCACGGAAACATTAACTCTGGTTCTGATGGTCGTGTGGTAGGTACAAAGCCCCGTCGCCTAGTGTTAGCTTAGAGTTACTGTCTCAACATGAAGGAGTGTGTCTGTCACATTTTCTCTTTCCTTTCAGGTGCTGAGCTTTTTATACCACCAAATATCAACAGAAGAACCCAGTGAAAACTGAGCCTTCTAGAGTGACTCTGACCCCAGTTAGGACGGCTCTGGCAGAGAAGGCTGTTTTCCTTCTACTCCTCACTCCTCGAGGCCTGGCTGCTGGGAACCGGGGAGAGTAAGACCGTCTACTTCAGCATTACGGAGAGCTGCTCTGTGCAGCAAGCCTCAGCAGACACCAATTCTATTTTATTTTGCATATAATCTTAATCGTTAGCAAGGCTTTAAGCTTTAACCCATATAGCATCATTTTGTAAAAATTACTGTTTTTCTACTTAGTGCTGATTGAGAGCATATTTCTGGTATTTCTGGTAATCAGGACATTGGGTTTCATTCCCAGCTACAGGTCAGAATCATATTGGGACCGTAGACAAATCACAGAACTGATTCGTGCCTCAGTTAATTGGGAATGTTTTGTGGCTGCTACCTCAAAAGTGTGAAGAAAAGTAAAATAATGTTTTTAAATTGTTTTATGTTCCTTGAGGAAAGCCTTATGTATAAACAACTAATGGCTATTAGTGCTCCCAACAATAGGTCGAATTTAATCATTTAAATGACTTCACCTTGAACTGAAGCAGAGTGAAAAAAGAAATCTATCCTTTGATATTCTAAGCTTTCCTATGCTGACAGCGGTTATTTTGTAATATCTTGCCAGGTCATGTGCTTCCAGTTATAACTGGTTTGAGCCTCCTATCACTACAGTGTCCATATGGACTATTTTTATTGCCTTTGAATGTTCTGCTAGAGTTAGCAGTGTTAGAGCTGGAACAGATTAGAATTTCTGAAACAGCATTGCGTACATTTGGGATGGTGAGCAGTGTGCATCATAGGCATGAACAGTGGTAAGTTACTCCTTTTTCTCCAAATGTTGCTTCTTTTACCATAATGTTTTTGTCAGTATCTGGGCCATTTCATTTATTTTTCTTTATGGTGCTTAACTGACCTCTGTCTTTTCGTTATTTTCTTTGAAGGAAATGAGAATGTTATCTCTTTTTAGTGAGTCTAGAAAAAGCTCAGTTTGTTTTGACAACAGTTTTGTGGCTGACTCTTGGGTAAGGTTAACAATCTCTTTCATGCTTTTAATACCGGAAACAGACCTTTATTACTCTACGTAAACTAACAGGAAGTCAGAGTATAGGTATATCCAGAATTGTGTAACTAAAGAAGCTTTTCCCTTATATAGCAAAATGTAAACTATAGAATCTAGATGTGTTCACTGTATAATTCAACTTTTCTGTGTGTCTGAAAATTTTCTCAAAATAATAGAAAAAGATGATCTATAATTAAGTGCCCAACATTGAAAGGCTGCAAGTGCTTTGTGACTACTCTTTGGTGTGGATTAATGAACATGGTAACTTACATGTCATTTTAATATATTATAGTGCTCTTGCTATGGATAATAGTAAAGGGACTCTATCCTCTGAGCAAGATGGAATTTTATTCATTTGGAGAAGTAGCAGGTGGGAGCAGACCTTCCAAATTGAAGGCAAAGTCAAGGGCGAGTTTATGGGGGGAAATGCTGTGTATGGGCAAAGGAGAAACTCCTGGGAGTGATGAATGCTTAATTTGGGGGAAAGATTCTGTCAACTTCTAGAGAAGAGTATATAACTCTTCCTCCAAATTTGGGATCTTCCCAAATTCATGTTGCAGGAAGCTAAAAGCCTCAGTTATTTAGTTTGCTCCATGGAATCAGCTTTGTTCAGATGCTCCAGACATCAAGAAGAAACTTGCAGAGGATTGTCTCCTGTAATCAAAGTGTATTTTATATTTTGACTTTTTAAAAAACTGAGGCAGGAGCTAATGTTTTTATTATGCCTTTATGAATATAGCCTGGTGTTATTTCTTAGCACTGCTGCATATTTTAAAATAAATTTATTTTTCACATACATCTACATATATATACACATATATTTATGTATATACATACATGTGCACACATCTGAGGGATTTTTCATAGCCATAATTGAAGAGGATGTTTTTAAAAATAAATAAAACTGACGATTCTTAGTAATTTAAGGTGACTACAATTTTGGGAAGCAAAATTAGCTATTTTTCCTCCTCCCGTGCTGACCCATAACCTGCTTTGCTTCACTAGAAGCACCACCTGGACAAGTCCTTGGGAGTCTTTGGCTGTCCTTCCTTGTCTGTCATATTTAGTAGCAACTGAGTTGAGGATGAACATCTTAGAAGCTAGGTAACCGTAAATGTCTGAGATCTGTAGACAAGCCAAAGTTAATATGGTGATGTTTGGCAGCCCTGAAGGCCTGCTCTTGATTCCTATTTTCTCTGTGCTCCCTAAGCCCTTGCCTATGCTTCATGCTTACACTAGGCTGTTCCACCATTACTCTTACTAGCTTTGAAGTCCCAGGAACTTCAAGACCAACAGATGTCCTCTTGGTATACGGAAAGGACAAAGTCATGGGTCCACTCATCTTAGTGTCCTTGAACAAAGTCATTGAATCTCACTGAATCTTGCTTTTCTACAACCTTGTGTGCCCAGTGGGCTAACCTGGGTTTCTCAGCCTCGGCACTGTTAATATTTTGGGTTACGTCATTCTTTGCTATCCTGTGCCTATAGGATGTATAGCAGTATCTCTGGCCTCTACACATTTGATGCCAGTGCTATGTACCCTCTATTCCTGTTATGATAATCACCAATATCTTTAGACATTGCCAAATGTCCCTTGGGGTTCAAAATTGTCCTCAGTTGAGAACCACTGGGCTAAGATGACGTCCAAATACTTACTAAAAACTATTCATCTTTTTTTATGTGTGAGGAGGATTATTTTTTTCTGCAAGTGTGATTTATATGGATCAAGTGAGAGAATTCATAAAAGTGCTTTGAATGAGATTACACAGTTGTTTAGCTTTGTATTGGTATTTTTGATTTTAAAATGCAGTATAGCATTTGGTCCTAGGATGGCCTGGGAGTTCCCATTCTCCAGAACCACATCCCATGCCTCCCCTTCATCAAGACCCTCACCTTTTGGGGGGTAATCGACTGGGGGTTCATAGACCCTTAGAGGATCTAAGAGTATTTCTGTAATCCTATGTATTTTATTTGATGCAGTTAAAAATATTATTCTATTATTCTGAGGGGTCCATAGGCTTTACCACCCTGCCAAAGAGGTCCAAAGGTTAAGAATTAACCAAACTTCAACCTGCCCACCAGTGAATGTTCATAGAGTGTTGACAGTAGTGGTTTGGGCAGAAACTGAGGTGAACAAGGCATACCTCTCTCAAGTCAATGTACCCAACTCCTAGCTGATTCCCTGGATCCACCAGGGTAAGGCTTAGTCCTTGCTGACTAAGGCCTTCTGTAGCTATTTCTGCTTCTCTGCTCTAGCTTGCTAGTGCCAGCCAGCTGTGCTTACTTACCAGGCCTCCAGGGTGGGGCATTTAGGTCTTTCAAGGCTGTCTAGGCAAACCTGGAGGCTATGAGAGTGGTTCTGTAGGGCTTCTCCCTGGGAATGGTAGAGATGCCATCACTCTCCTATGAGTGATTGAATGTGTGTGTCTTTGGGTGTATGTGTGGCTCAGGATCATAGTAGGGCATTTGGGCTCCTTTATAAGAGGTAGAATTCTACAAGATAATACTAGCTAACAACTCTTGTGATCACCTCCTGGAGGCCACACACTGGTATTCAGACATTTACCTCTGATATTTACATCAGCTGTGTGAGGTAGGCATTTGAATTCAATTTTACAGGTGAGCAGATTCAGGTCACACAGCTAGTTGGAAGCAAAACAGTTTCAAATTGCAGAATCTAAAGCCCATGTTCTTTCCACCATTTTATGCTGCCTGCCAGTGTTGGAGACAGGGCAGAGAATGTACTGGGGACTGTTCTAAAAAACTGAAGGTCCAATTATAAACTGCCCCACAGGAATATCACGGAACATGCTGGGCTCTGGAAGGGCTTCCCGGACCATGAGGATCTTTACGTTCCTTCAGTTCCTTAGTTGGGTTAGAATGACTAGCATGGGCCAGCCTCCCACAAACCCACACTGCAGAACTGGCAGCCTTTATCCTGCGCCCGTTCCAGACTCCAGTTATATACCCTGCAGGTTGATGGAGAACCCAGTCTGGTCGGAGATGAGCATCTGCTGCTTGAAGTGTCTGGAGAATGGCTGTGGGTTGCATCCTCATGACCTTAGTGCTGATAACCCAAGATAAATCTGTCCCCAGCTATTTAAAGGGGGAAATCTATATAGCACCTATTCCCTGAAGAGTTTTTCCCTTAAGATACACATATCTTGCTCATAATACACCAGGTTTCAGCAGCCAGTCACCATGATGGGTTGGTAAGAACTGGTATTGAGACATAAATGACTATTGGAACTAAAAGAAAGTACAGTTAAAGCAGGCGTCAGACATCTTCATCAGCTCTTTCCAAGCCTTCAGAGTCACTGATAAGTGTGAAATGCACTCTGCTGCTTTGTGGGAGACTGAACCATTACAGCATACTTCCTGTTGGTGTTTATTGAAAGGGATCTTCTTATATGCCACAACAGCATTTATTCTATCTATCTAATCTATCTTTATCCCACTCCCCCTTCCAAGCAGAGTTTAACAATACTGTAGTACCTAAAGTGGGGAATATACAAAATAAGGGACAGAATAATTTTAGAGGTAGTTTCTCCCCCAAATACTTAAGCAATCAACCTATAAAGCACATCTCTTTGGTCCATAATCATTCCCCCCTTCTCCCCCCACCCCCCCGCTGTTGTTTTGGCAAATGGACATTTTAAGGCAGATGCTGCATGCATGAAGTTCTCATTGCGTGAGGAAATAGAGAAACATGCTGTGGAGGGAAACGTGAGGATTGTTTAATACTGCAAGAGTGAAACGGCTGGCTCAGCTCTCTCTGTATGGAATGGGTGCTCGCCCAGCAAAGCTGGCGCATGGCCACCACAGAGACCATGCTTCATCGGAGTTCAGAAGCACCTTCTGTAGAGGAAGAAAGGCCCGTGCTCCTCGTACTCAAAGCGGTGGACCCACAGTGGTTGGAAGCCCCGAAGCGATGCTAGGATGGAGCCACCCGTCCACACCGCAGTGTCTCTTTCGGGCAACACGTTTACCTGGGGGGTGTCATTAGGACACATGCTGTTCAGCTCCTTCTGCAGACGGTTAGGGAAACCGCTGAGCATGCTGCTCCCCCCACAGAGTAGGATATTCCCCATGAGGTCTCGTTTGAGGGCGATGTCACACTTGTTAAGGCATGACACTGTCTGGGTGTGGAGGCCCAGCTGCATGGACTTGATCAGAGAAGGCTTGAAGAACATTTCTGAGCAGAGGAACCTTTCCTGGCACAGGTATATCTCCTGCCCATCCGGCAGGGTGTACCGGATCGTATGCTCAGTAGCTGGGACTTTCTTCTCTTCAGTGGGGTCCAGGGCCACAAAGCAGCATTTCTTCTTGATGTCCTCCACAATGCCCAGCTGGTCCTCAGTGAAGTGTTTCCCCGAATTGTTCATCAGGCCCATCAAGTAGGTTGTCAGGTCAGAACCCGCATAGTCCAGCCGTCCAGTGAGGCTGGGCAAAGGATAGCCCTCGTAGATGGGAACTACGTAGGACACACCATGGCCGACCTCCACAACCAGGCCGGAGGTCCTTCCGTAGGAGTACATGGACAGGCGGGACTGGTAGGCGATATGCATTGCGGGAGTTTTGAAGGTCTCAAACAGCATTTCAGCATACTTCTCTCTATTGGTGTGTGGGCTCAGGGGTGGGTCTGAAACCAAGACCGCGTGCTCCTCTGGGGCAATCTTCATCTCCTGATGGAAGAGATAGTCCCAGATATCCTGCACTGTATCCCAGTCCACGATGATGCCATGTCGCAGAGGATTAATTAGCTTGAGACGAACCTCTGGGTTAACAAGCTCCTGCCCCACGAATGTCTCCTTGCGATTGTCCCCGGTTTTGGCCGTCTCCATGTAGGGTTTGCCCACTGTGGATGAGATCACGTGGGTGGGCTTTGGCAGCCCGGCAAAGCCACATTTACAGTAGCCCGTGCCAAGGTCCACGATCACTGCTTTGGTCAACTCTAGCTTGGACTTCTTATTGACCACAAGTGATTTCGTAGGTTCTTCTGGCTCTGAATGGTTACGGCGAACCCACACTGCCCGCTTCGCTGGGCCGTCCTTTAAGGAGTCAGTCTGGAGGACCTGTGTCTGCAGGGAGGCCTGTTCACCCATTCTCTCGGAAGGCCCAGCCCCTGTGATTGCCGCCTGTGGAGCCTACATGCTCTCAAGAGCTATTTTGCTCTCAGAAATTTCCTCAATCCCACTGGCCTCAAGGCCTGAAAGGGTTAGAGGGCAACTTGAGAATTTCCCCAGTGATGACATCACTGATTATGACATAATCCAGTGCCCCAGGGCTTTCAGGCTTACTGGGAACCTTTGTCCTGTGTTAGGGTAGATTTTAAAGCATTTTTAAAGTGACTTACTTTTTTCTAAATTTTGTAATAAACGTGGTTTATCCAATCAATTAATATTTATTGAGTGCTTGCTATGTGCAAGGCAGGCAGCCATGAAAAAGAAAGACAAAAATCTCTGCCCTTGTAGAGTTTACATTCTAGTCAGTGGGGATAGGGGAGAGACAGACAATAACCAAAATAAATATATGTTAGAAGATGTTAATGGCAAAAGAGAAAAGCAAAGCAGGGAAGGCTTGGGGGAGGCTGGCTGTGTTCATGTGCCATGTATTTTTCTCCCTGAGATGGTGACACTTGAGTGAGGACCTGAAGGAGGTGAGGGAGAGTGCCACGTGTATATCGGGGAGCAGCAGGTGCAGACGACTGTGGGTTAGAGCAGGGTCTGCAAACTCAGGCCTGCAGCATGTTTTTTTTTTGTTTTTTTTTGTTTTTTTGCGGTACGCGGGCCTCTCACTGTTGTGGCTTCTCCCGCTGCGGAGCACAGGCTCCGGATGCGCAGGCTCAGCGGCCATGGCTCATGGGCCCAGCCACTCTGCAGCATGTGGGATCT
>NW_006773642.1:1311324-1321318 GCF_000442215.2 Lipotes vexillifer | reverse complement strand
GTGTCCCCTGCATCGGCAGGCGGACTCTCAACCACTGCGCCACCAGGGAAGCCCTGCAGCCTGTTTTTTTAATAAAGTTTTATTGGATCACAGCCATGCTCATTCGTTTATGTATTGTCTATATTTGCTTTTATGTTACAAGCTCAGAGTTGAGTCATTGCAATAAGTACTGTATGGCCTACAAAGCTGAAAATGAGTATCGACTATCTGGCCCTTTACAGAAAAGGTTTGTTGCTTCCCAAGTCAGAGGATTCCCAGAAGACCAGTGTGGCTGCAGTGGAGAGAGCAAGGAAAAGTAGAGATGGGAGAAGGAGTCGGGGAGGGAGAGCAGCTCACGTTAGGCCTCATAGGCCATTGCTAGGACTTTGGCTCTAACTCTGTGTGAGGTCAGAAAGCACTAGAGAATTTTGATGAGAGTTGATACCATCTGATTTAGATTTTAGCAGGACCAATGGCTGCTATGGTGACCATGCCAAGCACTTCTGTCCCACTTATTTCTTAGGGAAACCTGCAGAGGAATTATTTTTGGACACATATTTGCACACATACTCCTCCTTTGTCCAGGTCATTGGGTTGACAATGAAATTAGACCCTACAGTCCCACTGATGAGAACACTGAGATTCTTGGGTACATAGCCCCCCCAAGGATATCCAGCCAGCAGTGCCAAGCTCTGCTGACTGCTACTTCTTCCCAGAGGTGTCCCTTGATGTGACCCAACATGTGTCTCTGAGGCTGCTTGGCCACTGTATCACATGCCATCTCTGAAGCTGGGCCTGTTGGTTCTGACACCTGCTGCTCTCAAGGTGCCCAGGATCCATCCTTATGTCATGCAGCACTGTGCTCTTATTAAAGAGGCAGTCACTACAATGGTGGGCTTTCTCCTTTAAGGAAGTTACTGGGGATGCTCTTTACTCCTTTTGGGATATGAGAGAAGAAAAGGACCAAGTCCAGTTTCATGAGCCTTGTGACTATGTGATAGGGGCAGCTTCTTTGTTCAATGGGTAGAGGAGGAGATGGTATTGAATTTTGAAAGAATAAGAAAGTACTTTTCTCTACGCCTGGCTGCCTGAGAAATAGCTTACTTATCTCTGCTTTTCAGGGGTTTGCATGGCCAACTTGGATTGTCTCACTTTATTTCAAGAGAACTTGTATGACAACCAAAGGTGTATTTAGTTTAGAATCATCCATTTTCTTTCTCCTCAACCCACCTCTTGATTTCTGAGAAATATGCAGCTGTTTAGTACATTTTTACTGCCCTGGAGTCCTGTAAGAGCCTATATTAGTTTCCTATGGAGACTGTAACAAACTACCACAAATTTAATGGCTTAAAACACAAATTTATTATCCTGCAATTCTGGAGGTTAGAAGCCCACAGTCAGTCTTAGTGGGCTAAAGTCAAGGTCTCAGCAGGGCCTCGTTCCTTCTGGAGGCTCTAAGCGATAATCCTTTTCCAGCCCTTAGATGCTGCCTACCTTCCTTGGCTTGTGGCCCCTTCCTTCATCTTCAAAGACCTCTCAGACTTCTGCTTCCATTGTCATATCTCCTTATCTGAACTTGACCCTCCTGTCTCCCTCTTCTTAAGAGACTTCTGATTACTTTGGGCCCAGCTGGATAATCGAGGGTTGTTAATCTCCCCGTTGCAAACTTCTTAGCTCACATCTGCAAAGTCCCTTTTACCATGAAAGGTAACATATTCACAGGTTCCAGGAATTCAGATGTGGATATCTTTGGGGGACCATTATTCACCCTCTCTCACTTGACCTGTGCATCCCACTTCACTAAGACACTCAGAACCTGACATGCTCTGTTTCACAGGCTCCTCCCCCACTGCCCATGCTTGCTGTCCTTAGCACTTTCTATCATAGGTGGGAGAGGTGCTGTGCTAACTTAAGGCCAATTGCTCCATCTAGCCTGTAACGTACATGGGCACAGGGACTCTCAGGGTCCATCCCCACATCCTTCAGGCTAAAGCCAAAGGTCATTTTTCACTCCTTTTACTTCACCTCTCAGGATTTTGCATACTTGGATGCTGTCTCCTAATGGAAACCCTTTTCCCCTTAGCTTTCATGTCACCCTTTGTGACCCTTCTCTCTGGGTCAGCACACAGTGGTATCAGTGATGGAAGGATATGGAGACTGTTGGCACACTGCACCCCAAACCTCCACTGCCTGGCTCCCACAACCCTGCACACCTGTCACCAGCCATTTAAGGCATATGTGGGCTCCTGGGGAGTTTCTGGTGAGGTCCCTCTAGGTAGAGACACTCTATGTTGCTCATGCTTTCCTTTCTTAGGCCGTATTTTCTCATGGGATAACACCTACTTTTGCTCCTCTGGCCCAAGACCAAAAATACCATGAGATCCTTCTTGAAAGCAACGCTGAGGCTCTCCCCTAACGTGGAGAAAGAAAACATGAAAAAATTAGACCAAGAAACACATTTCTCCCTGAGGTGGTATCTTTGCTCCTAGCTTTGTTTTTTGGGACACCACCCACCCTTGACCTTTGGAGGAAAGGTGAACCAGACCCTGTAATTTTAGCAGCTAAGGAGGGAAGAAAGAGAATCTAGTAAGGAAAAGGCCAAAGTACGTTTCTTTTCACGAACGCAGATTCCTAGATCCCACCCCCACTTTACTGAATCTGCATGTTTCGAGCCTAAGACTGTTGAGACCTAGGAATCCAACTCTTCAATATGTTGACCTTTGGGAATCTCTGAGTCAAGCTCCCAGCAAAGAAAAGAATTCCTTGTTAAACAGACATTGAGCCTCATTCCCAAAGCTCAGCCCTCAGTGTGATAACCCCAATACTAAGACTAACCAGTTTCCTTGAGGTGGAAGGGAAAGGAGCTGTCTTCAGAAGATGGAGGTACTCTACTGAGGACTAAATCTAGATTATTTCTCTTTCCCGACTCCATAATCCACAGCCTAGTGGCCTCTGGACATCTCTAAGTCAGCACGCCCTGACTGGAACTCATTGCCTTCCCCTGTATAACTGCTCTTGCCCCTGTATCCTCTGTCTATATATGAGGAGCCCTACCATCCACCTAGATGCTCAAGCCTGAAACCTGGAGGCAGCGGATAGGGATCAATCTGATGAGGGGATATAGCACTATCAAAATCACGTTCAACTAACATTTTGAGTAGTTTGCCCAAGCTCATACAGATTATAATAATGGATCTAGATATGAACTCGGGTCTTCTGAGTCCAGTTCCTTACTCCTCTTTCTATTCTGTACTGTCTTTCCACAAGGAGTGGAAGAAGAGGAGGCTTGGGGGTCCACGTGCATTGCCTTTAAATAGCCTAAGTGTTGTCACATGGAAGAATTAGCTTGCCTTGCACAACGTCAAAAGTAGACCCAAGACCAATTAATGGTTTCTTCAGAGAGGTACAGATGTCAATCCAATGTGAGGAAAAGTTTGTCCCTCACAGCTGTCCATGCCAGATCAAGTGTCTAATCCTCAGGTTCCGTGATTTTGAAATACCACCAGTGGAACTTGGTGGTGCTCGTAACTGAAATCCTTATAAAGTTGTTTCCCACATCATCCAGTTCCCTAGTGCCATGTTCCAAGAAACAATTCAGCAAACAGAAATTCCCATGAGTTCTTTATTAACATTTTTATATGTTCCACAGCAGTATTTCTTATGTCTTAAAAATCCCTCTTTTCTTTCTTATCAAATGTCACCTAATCCTTCAACTACCTCTGCTCTTATTAAGTTTCTCAGAAAACTTCCTCAGCTCCAGTTGTTTCTCTTCCCCTTTTCCTCCTGTTTCTTTAATAAAGCCCTAATCTGTCTCTTGTTTTAGAGGGGGGACAGTTTGGCACAGAGGACCCTATGGGAACCTAATGAATTTGTTTGTTCTGTATGACAGGCCATCTTTGCTTGGGCAGAGGAAAGGGATTCATCCTTCCCTCTTCCTCACTCCCCACATCTAATCTTCTAATGTAAATGCAATGCTTGAGGCTAGAGATGTCTCAGGAGCCTATGAGAAAGGGTCTCAAATGCTAGACTAGAAGCTTGGATTGAATTGAGGACAGTTGAGAACCAACCAATTAGATTAGATTCTACTTTCTGAATTTCTTTAGAACCTGTCCCTTCCTTTTTTCCACACTATCACAGTCCTAGCTTAGGCCACCTTCAAGTCTTACAAAAATTTCTTCAACATCCTCCTTTTAGATCTCAGAACCTTGTCCCTCCATATTACAGCTAAACATGAATCGTTCTAAGATTTTGTCCTGGAAACCAAATCTGACCACTCCCCACTTAAAGGCTTCATTGGCTCCCCAGCTGTGGTCAGTTTAATCTAAGCCCTTACCTCTAGAATTTGGGGTCCTCCCTAGTTGCCCCCATGACTGCCGTATCCTGATGTATTTTTCCAAACACCTTAACTACTGGAAGCTCCCCACCATGCCTCCCTCTGAGTGTTTGATCAGGCTGTGCTCTCTGCTTGGGATGGCTTTCCCTCCTCTTAGCTACCTGACAAACATCCACTTATCTTTCAGTACTCTACGTAGGCAGCACCTCTCTGGAGAAGCTTCTGACTCCCTCCCTCCTTTGTGCACCTCTGTTCTCCCAATAGACATCCACCTGCAAACTCCTCTGCATCCATTCGTCTTCTTCCCAACTAGACTGGGCACTGCTTGTGGCCAGGTTTCTATCATCAGGGCCTACACACTCTTCAAGGTGACCTGGTGCATTGGATTTGGAGGAACTTGGGTTAAAGTACAAACACTCCAAGAGCTGTTTGCTCTTGGGCAAGTCATTTGCATTCTGAGCCTTGATTTCCTTAGCTCTGTCTACCTCCCAAGGTGCTGTGAAGTGTCATGTGAGGTGCCTGCTACAGTGTTTGGCTTACTGTAGGGGCTCAAATATTTATCACCCTCTTGGCCAAGAAGCTGAGGAGGAAGAGGTGTTCAGCTAGTGAACGGGGGATTAGGAGTGAGGCTATAAGGGGAGGGAGCAGAAACCTCTGAGACCCAGGTGTGGTTGGATTTCTAAAACTGTGCTGGCCACCTGCTCCGCCTGGGAGCAAAGTCGCGTTAGGCCGATGGGGGTGGGGCTGATAGGTCAAGGGCCTGCCAAGGCCAAGCCCTCCCTGGGCTGCTGGAATGGACCAGCCCGTGGTGACATCACAATCCTGAGGGGTTGCCAAGGCACTGCTGGAGGTGGACCCTCTTATTTCTCCCCATGGAGCTTTAGGATGCGGATGTGAGAAAGGTGAGCGAGGAAGGCAAATGGCGACGAGGAACAGCCCTAGCCCCAAGCCCATGGGCACGGCTCAGGGGGACCCTGGAGAGGCAGGCACCCTACCAGGTCCTGAGGCTGGCATCCAGGACACAAGTTCATCCACTCAGCTGAAGATGAAGCCCAAGAAGGTGCGTAAGGTCAAGGCACTCATCATTGACCTGGGCTCCCAGTACTGTAAGTGTGGCTATGCAGGTGAGCCGAGGCCCACCTACTTCATCTCCTCCACTGTGGGCAAGCGCTGCTCGGAGGCAGCTGATGCTGGTGACACCCGCAAGGAGATCTACGTGGGCCACGAGCTGCTCAACATGGAGGCGCCTCTGAAGCTGATTAACCCGCTAAAATACGGCATCGTGGTGGACTGGGACTGCGTCCAGAACATCTGGGAGTACATCTTCCACACAGCCATGAAGATCTTCCCCGAGGAGCATGCCGTGCTGGTCTCCGACCCCCCACTCAGCCCCACCAGCAACCGCGAGAAGTATGCAGAGCTCATGTTTGAGACCTTTGGCATCCCTGCCATGCACGTGACATCCCAGTCGTTGCTGTCCATCTACTCCTATGGCAAGACCTCTGGGCTGGTGGTGGAGAGTGGGCACGGCGTCTCCCACGTGGTGCCCATCTCCGAGGGCAACGTGCTACCAGGCCTGACGAGTCGTGCCGACTATGCCGGCAGCGACCTCACTAACTACCTGCTGCAGCTGCTCAACGACGCCGGCCACAAGTTCACGGACGACCACCTGCACATCATCGAGCACATCAAGAAGAAGTGCTGCTACTCAGCACTCAAGCCAGAGGAGGAGCTTGGCCTGTGCCTGGAGGATCTGCGAGTAGACTATGAGCTCCCCGACGGCAAGCGCATCACCATCGGCCAGGAGCGCTTTCAGTGCGCCGAGATGCTCTTCAAGCCCACCTTGGTAGGCAGCAACCAACCTGGTCTCCCTGAGCTCACGGCCACCTGCCTGAACCACTGCCAGGAGGCAGGCTTCAAGGAGGAGATGGCAGCCAACGTGCTGCTGTGTGGCGGCTGCACCATGCTGGACGGCTTCCCAGAGCGCTTCCAGAGGGAGCTGAGCCTCCTCTGCCCCGGGGACAGCCCCGCAGTTGCTGCTGCTCCCGAGAGGAAGACCTCCGTGTGGACTGGCGGCTCCATCCTGGCCTCCCTGCAGGCCTTCCAGCAGCTTTGGGTCAGCAAGGAAGAGTTCGAGGAGCGGGGCAGTGAAGCCATCTACAGCAAGTGCTGAGCAGTGGTGTCCCTACAGTCCAGGACTGTGGGCAGACAGCCACAGACCACTCTGTACACATTTACAGAGTTTCACATAAAATTTTAAGATGCAATGGCTCTTGTCTGGTCTGGATTTCTTGCTCTAGTGTGATAGCAGAAGGTGGTGGGGAGTTGGGTTTAAGCATATTAGCACCTTCTGCTCTGCTGGGTCGGGAGCAGCAGGGAGGTGGGGGAGGTTCACTGGCCCCTCCCCCTCTGCTCTCCCCATGAGGGCAACATCATCATAGAGCCCAGAATGTGGCTTCCTGTTCTATTAGCTCTTCAAGGTTCAAAATCCAATCCAACAGACACTCATACTGCTTGTTCACCCATGGACCAAGGGGGAAACAAAAGCTCAGATTAAGGGACTAGCTTGGGTCACACAGTTAAGTGGTGGGAGGGAGGCTCACAACTAGGTGTCTGATTTCCATCTCCTGTTTCTGCCCCTGATGGTCACCTGCCCGTAGCTTTGTCACTGCTTGACTGCCTCACTAACCAGCCCTCACTGCCTGCCCCCTTCAAAGGAACAGCCCATGGGCTGTCTCCTGAGTGGGAGGGACCATTTCTACCCATCGGTGGCCCTCTCCCTTTAGACACCTGTCAAAGTTGCAGCTATTTTTACAGAGTCACAAATAGCCACTGAATCTGGAGGGTGTTAGAGAAACCAGAGGCCATTTAGAAATCATGTGGTTCTCTCCCTCCTGTAGAGTTGGGGAAACTGAGGACCAGGATGGAGGGGGCCATGCCAGTGGTTGAGCCTAGGTCTCCTGACCCAGGTCATGATTATTTCTAGAAGGGCAAACATGGTTACTTTAGTTTGGAATGCTATAGCAAAATACCACAGATGGGGTGGCTTATAAACAACAAATCTATTTCTTACAGTTCTGGAGGCTGGAGGCCAAGGTCAGGGTACCAGCATGGCCAGGTTCTGGTGAAGGCCTTCTTCTGGGTTACAAACTCCTGACATCTGGCTGTGCTCTCACTTGGTGGCTGAGGTGAGGGGTATCTCTGGGGCCTCTTCTATAAAGGCACTAATCCCATTCATGAAGGCTCTGCCCTCCCCAAAGTCACCTTCCAAAGGTCTCCACTAATACCGTTACTTTGGTTCGGTTTTCAACATATGAATTTGGAGGGAGGGGTGGGGGATTGGGAGGGTGGAAGCAAACATTCCATCTATAGCAATGGTTCTTAATGGTTAGCAACCATTGAGCACTTACCAAGCATCTACTATGGGTGAGGCCCAGAGCTGGAGACAGAAATGGCCGGAATGTGGCCCTTCCCTTGGGATTACACACAGCTAGTGGGGGGTCCAGTGGCCAACCATGTTGGTGGCCAGGCTCAGTGTTCCTGGGGTTGGGAAGGAGGAGGTGGTGTAATGGAAAGCTGTCAATGGAGAAGGAAGTGCTAGGCGTGGTGACCACTTAGTAGCTTTAGGGCTGAGGGAGAAGCCATCGAGCCTGGTGAGATTTCAGCTGGTGACTGACTGCCTAGAAGAGGGTGGCTCCTGCCTCTTCTCCTTCCCCACCTCCTGATGCGGCCCGTGACCAGGGGCCCATGAGCAGTTGTCTGTGAAATCAGACATTGGTGAGCTGCGTAATCTGATGGGCTATCAAATATCTGTGAGCCAACTCTTACCTTAGACAAAGAGTCCTGATCTGGGGGCAGTCTGTGAGGCTGCCTCTGTCCCTGGCCTCGTGCGGGAGCTGCAGCTTTGGGATAGAACCAGACACGGTCTTTATCACCTAACGCCTTGCCATCTAGCCCTCCCTGTTGCCCAGAACTGGGTTTCTAGCCTGGAGTTTGAGTTCCTCTGGAGCTGACAGGGCCTTGGTGCTATGCAGGAACCGGGGCTCTTTCCTGTAGAGAGAGTTGCAGACTGGAGGACTAGAGGCTGATGGTGCCAGTAGACACATTTTATTTGGCCAGAACAGTGTATAAATTTTTTTTCTGGAACATGAATTCTTTCAGTGGGGCCTATATTCTTGTGTTGCCAAAGTCTCTACCACTTTGATGTCTTCACATATACCTGCTGCTTCAACACAACTTTTGTTGTATTAGCCAGCATTCTTTTCTGTTGCTTGCAACCCAAGAACATTTACTTAATACCTATCCTAAATACCTGATGAGTTATAGGGAAATGGAGGCTTATAGAGGGGAAAGTGATGTGCCCCAAACCACACAGGCAGTAAATTAGTGCTGCATGTGCACGTTCTTCCACATGCTCGTCTTGACCATCTCTAAAAACCATGCCTATGTCTACCTCCCCGCCTCCACAATCCTTTCTTCCTCACTCCCCACACTCTCAGCAAGTTCTCCTATCTCCACAGTCACAGTTTCAGTGCCCTAATCTCCTGGTCCTCTCCTCTAAAAGCATCCCTGTGTGGCCGATGGTATGAAAGCACTAATCACTTAATCTCTGGTGACTCTTATAATTGAAATATTAAGACCGACATTTCATTTATTTCCCAACAGAAAAGCTACTACACATGAAGAATTTTTGTCACAGTATTAGAGAACGTCAGATAACACATTCACACTTTAGAGTGCAAACCTAAGTGTGTCAGTTGGCCGTTGTTCTATATTCTCTTGTTTAGGTATTTGTCCCCGAGGTTAAACTTGAGCTTCTTAAGGGCAGGAACTTGGACTTCCTCATCCTGGTTTTCTCTGGGCCCAGTGCAGAGAAATGACATGGGGTGGGTGTTTAGTACATGCCAATGGAAATGACTTACTCCCAGTCAGTGAGGTAGAAGTTACAAGTATCTTTCCGCATTTTACAGGTGAGGACCCTGAAGCTTGTAGAAGTTAAGAATCTTGCCCAAGTTTACTCACCTGGTAAATCACAGTCTTGTGCTAAATCAAAGTTTTGTGATTCCAAAATGTCTCTCTGCCCTTATCTCCTTTCTGCAAATTTTCAGTCTCTTTTACAAGAAAAAGAATACATATAAAAGATTCCTTTCAAGTAATAAACAACAAATATGATGTAATTTCATAATTATCCCAAGGCATAAAAGTTAAGAACGCCAATCTTTTAGCAAAGGAGAGACAACTTGCTTGAGACGTCCAGAGACATAAGTAAGCAAGTATTAGAGTGACATCATGTGGTAAAGTCCTACTAGTTAGACATGGCAAGAGGCCTGTTATCCTCACTGCCTGTCTGGGCAGCCTGATCTGTCTCCCCAAAGTGTATTACCAAGTTTGTCCTAAGAATTATCTGCATAAGGTGGGTTTAAGCAGTTCACTTCATTATAATACAAACCATTAATGGTGTTTTATTTGATAAGTGTTTTTGTTTTTTAATCCTACATTTTCTTGTAATGTAGTGGTTCTTAACAAGTGGGGACAGGGAGTGTGGGATATTGGTGATGCTGGAGCTAGCTTTTAAAGGCTTGTGACAGTCCATTGTTAATGTCAGGAATTTTGCAAGCCAGTTAAACCATGTTGGTAGCTTGAAATTGTCCAAAGTATAAGTATTGCCTTTTTTTTTTTTTT
>NW_006773642.1:1289972-1311266 GCF_000442215.2 Lipotes vexillifer | reverse complement strand
CATTCCTGTGTCTTTCAAGGGGATTTAGTTAGTGTATAATGCAGATGCACATTGCACACCAAAGAGGAGGGGGTAGTGGCTGAAACGGCAGATAAAAATTTCATGTTAAATTTTTCTTGCCCTGCCTCAAAAATAATTTTGCTTCCTCATGAAGATGCAGCTCTGTAAGTTCAGAATGCCTTTTACCACCTGTCCAAGCTCCACTCACCTTCAAGGCCCAGCCCAATGCCCCTTCCCACCACTGTGGCCTTGCACACCAGCCTTGGCTTTATCACCTGCCCAACTCAGCAGAAAGGACAGACTGTGTCTTTTCCATCTCTGTGTCATGGCTCAGGGTAGGTGCCCTGGGGAAAGTATGCTCTATGTATTGCTCAGAGACTCCTTAATTTGTATTTGCTTGTCCTGGACTTTTTGCTGTTTCCTCCCAGAACTCTGCAGAATTTCTAGGGTTCTCAGCCTTCAACCTGGCTGCCTGTCAGAATCATCTGGGGAGCTTTTAAGAAAGACCCATGCCCAACTTCAGTCCCAGTTAAATCAGAATGTGTGGGGTGGAGTGGAAGCACCAGTGTGATCTCACAGGCCGCCAGTGATTCTGATGTGGGAACCACTGCTCTAGGGAAGCCTCAGGCCCCACCTAGTCTTTCATTTTCACAGGCAGAAATGCCAAACCTTTCAGGCAGCACTCGGTCTAGAAAAATGTTCTTTTCCTGAGATGGAACCTGAGAATCTGCCAATTTTCCGAGCCTTTAACATTCCAGAGACCACTGCATGGCTTCTGAAAGGAGTTTCACCCCTCCTGGCTTCTTCATTTGCATAAATATGTAGAATAATAATTAGGATCTAAATAAGTCATAGAAGAAGCAATAGGACTATGCTTAGTGAGTTCTGGGAAAGTCAGGCCAGAAAGCAGTGCTTTACGGATGACCCTTGAGCAATTGCAGAGAGACGCTTCTGTGGTTTCAGGCAGGAAGCGCCCAGCAGAGAAAACCATGAGGATGGGAACTGGATCAGCAAGACCTAGCATGAATGTAACCCCTCAACCACAACCTTGAGAAGCACCCCTCCCTCATTTTTATGGCCCAATAAATGGATATGGGATTGAATTCTGCCAGGATCCCTTTCTCCCCCATCACTAAAACAAAGGCAGCTTGGTACATTTCCATAGCTCTAAGCACTTTCTTCATCTTCTTGTGGCTTGAGAGGACCAGGCCTTTTCTCTACTTCTCACCCTGGTGTGTGCATGCATACCTGCATATACACAAACCAGTATGCGTACATGTACATGCATGTACACAGAGCATGCAGTCTCCTTAGAGGAATTTATTTCTTTGTGAAGGGGGGCATTAAAATGAAGGGCAAAGTTCTTGTCTTGGTCTTGTGGTTCTCAAATTTTGTTGCTTATTAGAGTCACTTGAGGAGCTTTCAAAACTCCTGATGCCGAGGACTTCTGGCTCATGGAGTCACCTTATTCTCTCAGGTCCTCCCTCTTACAACTAAAGGCCCCTGGACACTGACAGAGATTCTCTCCTTGACCAAACTCTAGCCAGGGCCCCCTGAGACCTTTCTTAACTAAGCCTCAACCTTGGCCTATAAAGACTGTAAAAAACACTAAATAGTTTCTAACAGCTCAAGGCTGCATCCATAGGATGACCCTATGCCCCCTTAGAATGTCTGTCTGAGAAAATTCAAGGATGCCCAAAGAACTTACTGTTTGTTCAAGCCAACACCCGAAGGAAGATAGGCTCCCTGTCTCCCAGCCTCTGCGGGAGGGTAGGAGCCTAATTTCAGTAAGTGCCAGTTGGCTAACCCAGATGGGTTTCACAAAGACCAACCCTTGCTTCCTGCTTTTTTGTATTTTTTCACTTCTCTGACTCTCCTAAGCCCCTGCTTGACTCCCTCCCTATGCCTTCATTCTCCCTTTAAAATGCAGTCATCTTGTGACTTCCCTGGTGGCGCAGTGGTTAAGAATCCGTCTCCCAATGCAGGGGACATGGGTTCGAGCCCTGGTCTGGGAAGATCCCACACGCCGCAGAACAACTAAGCCTGTGTACCACAACGACTGAGCCTGGGCTCTAGAGCCCTCGAGCCACAACTACTGAGCCCACATGCTGCAACTACTGAAGCCCGCATGCCTAGAGCCCATGCTCTGCAACAAGAGAAGCCACTGCAATGAGAAGCCTGTGCACTGCAACGAAGAGTAGCCCCCGCTCGTTGCAAACAGAGAAAGCCAGTGCACAGTAACAAAGACCCAACACAGCCAAATATAAATAAATAAATAAATAAATTTATATATTAAAACAAGAGCAATAGGAGCATCTTTTTAAAAAAACAATGCAGTCACCTCTGTATAAATCAAAGTGGAACTCTTTTCTCTCCTGTAACAGTATTTTACTGTTTAAAATCTGTCCTTACCACTTAAACTAATGTCTGGCTTTGTTTAACTTTGATAATATAACACACCAAATAAACATAGGAAGACTCCAAAAAGTGAAAGAAGTACTTGTAGGCAAGTTGTTATTATCTTTAGAAATTGCTTATATTAATTATATTTTCTTATTTTTCATAAGACCCCCAAATGCCAGAGCATCACAAATTAAAAAAATATATTTAATATAATTGGCCCAGTGATGAATGGATACCAAATAGACAAACACAGAATCTAAGAAAGCACAGTTAGGACTTCCCTGGTGGTCCAGTGGTTAAGACTCCCTGCTCCAAGTGCAGGGGGCAAGGGTTCTACCCCTGGTCAAGGAACTCAGATCTTGTATGCCGCATGGTGCAGCCAGAAACAAAAAAACCAACAACTCTCTTTGGGACTTCCCTGGCTGTCCAGTGGCTGAGACGTTGTGCTTCCACTGTAGGGGGTGTGGGTTCGATCCCTGGTCAAGGAACTAAGATCCCACATGCCAAGCAGTGTGGCCAAAAAATAGAAGAAAAGAAAAGAAAACACAGAATGGGTTTCAGTGGGGCTGAATGGGGACTTGATCTCCCACTCCATCCTCCTGTGGCATGGAACGGGGTAACATGCAGTGGGGTATTGTCAGTGGGTCCAGCATTGCTGTACCTCCATCATCATGCAGCAGCAATGAGGCGGAAAAAGGTGATGAAAGGTGGGGCTGGTTGGCACTTACCTCTCTCCTCTTCGTTCTCTGGTGACAAGGGGGCCCAGTGGGGAGCTGATTTTACACCCCCACTTGGAGGCAAGTAATTTGTGGATATCGAAAAACTGATTATAAAGTTTATATGGAAAGGAAAAAGACCCAGAATAGCCAATACCACACTGAGGAAGAAGAAAAAAGTTGGAAGACTGACACTATCTGACTTAAAAACTTACTTAAGGTACAATAATTAAGACAGTGTGGGATTGGTGAAAGAATAGACAAATAGATCAATGAACAGTATAGAGAGCTCCAAGATAGACCCACACAAATATAATCAATTGATACTTGACAATGGAGTAAAGACAATTCAATAGAGAAAAGATAATTTTTTTCAATAGAGTTAGAACAAATGGAAATTCTTTTGCAAAAAAATAAACCTAGACACAGATTTTACACCCTTCACAAAAATTAACTCAAAATGGATCATAGACCTAAACACAAACCTATAAAACTTCCAGAAGACAGCGTAGAAAATCTAGATAACCTTGGAATTGGTGATGACATTTCAGATGCAACACCAAAAGCACAATCCATGAATGAAAAAATTGAACTAATAAGTTGGACTCTATTAACAGGAAAAACTTCTGCTCTGTGGAAGACACTGTTCAGAGAATGAAAAAAGAAGCCACAGAATGGTAGAAAATATTTGCAAAACAAATCATCTGATAAATGATATGTATCCAAAGAACTCTTAAAATGCAACAATAAGAAAATGAACAATCCAATTAAAAAATGGGCAAAAGATCTAAACAGACACTTCAACAAAGAAGATATACATATGGCAAATACACATATGAAAATATGCTTATCCTATATAAAAGATGCAAAATCATACATCCACTCTAAAAGGCAATTTTTTAAAAACCAAGCTAAATGTATTCTTACCATATGATCTAACAATCACATTTCTAGATATTTACTCAATTGAACTGAAGATTTATGTCCACATAAAAACCTACACATGAATGTTTGTAGCATCTCTACTCTAGTTGCCAAAAACTGGAAGCAATGAAGATATCCTTAAATAGGTTAATGGATAAATGGTGGTAGATCTGTACAATGAAACATTATTCAGGAATAAAAACTATGGACTTTGGTTAATAATATGTCAGTATTGGTTCATTAATTATTACAAATGTGCCACAGTACTGCAAGTGAAAATGTGTATGGGTGGGTGGGGGTGGTACATGGAAACTTTCTATGTTATCTGCTCAATTTTTCTCTAAATTTAAAACTGTTTAAAAATAAAATCTTTTAAACAAGCAAACAAAAGGCAATCTATAGCTTGGGAGAAAATATTTGCAAACCATATATCCAGCAAAGGACTAGTATCTAGAATATGTAAAGAATTCTCAAAACTTAACAGTTAAAAACAATCTAATTAAAACATGGATGTAAGACATAAACAGACATTTCACTAAAAAGGATATATATGTCTTCTTTGGAGAAATGTCTATTTAGATCTTCCACCCATTTTTTGATTGGGTTGTTTGTTTTTTTGATATTAAGTTGCATGAGCTGTTTTTAAATTTTGGAGATAAATCCATTGTCAGTTACTTCATTTGCAAATATTTTCTCCCATTTTGAGGGTTGTCTTTTTGTTTTGTATATGGTTTCCTTTGTTATTCAAAAGCTTTTAAGTTTAATTACGTCCCATTTGTTTATTTTTGTTTTTATTTTCATTAGGAGGTGGATTGAAAAAGATTTTGCCACTATTTACATCAAAGAGTGTTCTGCCTATGCTTTCCTCTAAGAGTTTTATAGTAACCGGCCTTATATCTAGGTCTTTAATCCATTTTGAGTTTATTTTTGTGTAGGGTGTTAGGGAGTGTTCTAATTTCCTTCGTTTACATGCAGCTGTCCAGTTTTCCCAGCACCACATACTGAAGAGACTGTCTTTTCTCCATTGTATATTCTTGCCTCCTTTGTCATAGATTAGGTGACCACAGGCACATGGGTTTATCTCTGGGTTTTCTATCCTGTTCCTTTGATCTATATTTCTGTTTTTGTGCCAGTACCACACTGTTTTGATTACTGTAGCTTTGTAGTATAGTCTGAAGCCAGGGAGCCTGGGTCCTCCAGCTCAGTTTTTCCTTCTCAAGATTGCTTTGGCTATTTGTGGTCTTTTGTGTTTCCATACAAACTGTAAAATTTTTTGTTTTAATTCTGTGAAAAAATGCCATTGGTAATTTGATAGAGATGGCATTGAATCATAGATGCCTGAAAAGCACATGAAAAGATGCTCAGCATCACTAATTATTAGAGAAATGCAAATCAAAACTACAATGTGGTATCACCTCACACTGGTCAGAGTGGCCATCATCAAAAAAATCTATAAACAATTAATGCTAAAGAGATGTGGAGAGAAGGAACCCTCCTACACTGTTGGTGGGAATGTAAATTGGTACAGCCACTATGGAGAACAGTACGGAGGTTCCTTAAAAAACTAAAAATAGAGCTACCATATGATCCAACAATCCCACTCCTGGGCATATGTCCAGAGAAAACCATAATTCGAAAAGATACATGTACCCCAATGTTCAAAGAAGCACTATTTACAATAGCCAAGACATGGAAACAACTTAAATGTCCATCAACAGAGGATTGGATAAAGAAGATGTGGTACATACATACAATGGAATATTACTCAGCCATAAAAAAGAACAAAATAATGCCATTTGCAGCAACATGAATGGACATAGAGATTGTCATACTGAGTGAAGTAAGTCAGACAAAGACAAATATCATATGATATCACTTATATGTGGAATCTACAAAAGGGGTAAAAATGAACTTACTTACAAAACAGAAATAGAGTCACAGATGTAGAAAACAAAACTATGGTTACCGAGGGGTAAGGATGGGGGGAAGGGATAAATTGGGAGATTGGGACTGACATATACACACTACTATATATAAAATAGATAACTAATAAGGACCTACTGTATAGCACAGGGAACTCAATACTGTGTAATGGCCTATATGGGAAAAGAATCTAAAAAAGAGTGGATATATGTATATATATAACTGATTCACTTTGCTGTACACCTGAAACTAACACAGTATTGTAAATCAACTACACTCCAATAAAAATTTTTTAAAAAGGATATATAGTTGGCAGATAAGCACATGAAAAAATATTCAACATCACTAGCCATTAGAGAAATAAATGCAGATTAAAACCATAATGAGAACTATCACACATCAGAATGGCTTTTAAGAAAAAATGATGACAACATCATAGCTGGTGAGGATGAGAAAGTAGATCACTCACACATTGCTCATGGGAAAATGATACAGTCACTCTAGAAATCAGTTTGGTAGTTTCTTACAAAACTAAACATGTAACTACCGTATCACCCAGCAAATGCACTCAGACATTTATCCCAGAGAAACTAAAAGTTCTCTTCACACAAAAACCTGTACACAAATATTCATAACAGCTTTATTCATAATAACTAGAAACTGGAGAACACTCAGATGTCGTTCAATGGTTAAATCAGCTGGTACATCCATACCAGGAAATACTACCCAGCAATGAAAAGGAAGGAACTAATGAAACACCCAACAACTTGGATGAATCTCCAGGGAATTATGCTGAGTAAAAAAAGCCAATCCCAAAAGGTCACAGACTGCATGATTCCATTTATATAACATTCTTGAAATGACAAAAAATATAGAGATGGGACTTCCCTGGTGGCACAGTGGTTAAGAATCCACCTGCCAATGCAGGGGACACGGATTTGATCCCTGGTTCGGGGAGATCCCACATACTGCGGAGCAACTAAGCCCGTGTGCCACAACTACTGAACCTGAGCCCTAGAGCCTGCGAGCCATAACTACTGAAGCCCGCATGCCTAGAGCCTGTGCTCCGCAACAAGGGAAGCCACCGCAATGAGAAGCCCGCGCACGGCAACGAAGAGTAGCTCCTGCTCGCCCCAGCTAGAGACTAGAGAAAGCCCGCGTGCAGCAACAAAGACCCAATGCAGCCAAAAAAAAAAAAAAAAAAAAATATATATGAGCCTGCGCGTCCAGAGCCTGTGCTCCGCAATGGGAGAGGCCACAACAGTGAGAGGCCCACGTACCACAAAATATATATATATATATATATATATATATATATATATATATATAAATGGAATACAGATTAATGGTTACCAGGGTTAGGGAAGGGGTAAGTAGGGAGAGCTGGGTGTAGTTATAAAAGGAAAATTCAAGAGATCTTTGTGATGGTGAAACTGTTCTGCATCTTGACTGTATAAGTGTCAGTATCATGGTTGTGACATTATACTATAGCTTTGCAAGGTGTTACTTTTGGGGGAAAATGGGATCTCTGTATATTACTTCTTACAACCACCCATGAATCTACCATTATCTCACAATAAAAGTTTAATTGAAAATGAAGAGATAGACTGAGAAAAGAATCCTAATGCCCAGGCCACACTTTACAGTGGTTAAATTGAAATCTTTGGGGGTGGGACCAGGTATTAGTATTTATCTTCAAGTTTTCCATGTAGTTTCAGTGTGAAACCAAATTAAAGAACCAGTTTTTTAGACACCTATGTGGAGCACGTGGCATCAGTGTAGAGGTGGTGGAGAGCTTCAGGGGTTGTACAGATAAACTTAGACCAGATGTGTGGTCTTGGGAAAGCCATTTAATTTCATTTAACCTCAGCCTCTTCATTTGTAAAAATGGTGACGAACTGTCCTTACAGTTCCCAGCGCTTTTCTGAAGATCAAAGAGAGATTGTAGGTGAGTGGTTTATAAATTGTAAAGTGCAATATAAATGTTCTGATCAATGTACAATGTGTGTTGTATATATGTGCAAGTGTGTTTTTAAATATGTACTGAATACCTACTGCATGCACAAATCTTCATATTTATCTCATTTAATTTCATCAACAACCTGGCAATGTAGGAATTGTGATCCTGATTTTACAGAGAGGAGGAGCAAGAGGCTCATAGAGATAAATAGTTAACACCCCTGGTGTTAGGAGTATAAATAGATTATATTCCAGCAAAACTCCACTCACTGGCCATGGGTTTGCCTAACAGCAGTGGATATCAAGTCATTTACGTTTAAAGGTAAGCCCCTACTTTCACTTCTAAGACACACAAACAAATAAAATTCCTGTAAGGGCAATTTTTGTTGAATTGTCTGAGTAATAATCTGAATTCTTCACTTCATTTGCCAATATAGATGAAGCTAGGTATAAGAGAGGAAAACAGAAAAACCATTGAGAATAAGAAAGCACCTGGTTTCCAAATGATTTATTCCCAGCATGAAGCCAGAAGAGAGGCCACCTGGGGTAAGAAGGGCTAGTGGTGTGCCATTAGCAAGTGTTAAATCCCTCTTAATGCCCTTGTTTGATTACAAAGGTATTTAAAAATGAATTAAGTATGGACAAGGTGATTCTGGCTGGCATCAGACTTCCACAAAATAAATGCCAATGTAGAGGAGAGAAGGAAGCTCTCACCTTTTCATGTGCTTCTGTTATAAATTAAATTAATTACTGGAACATTTGTAAAAATAAAGTCTCAGAGGGATCAGTTTCAAATAGATCAGAGAACTGAGACAATTATATGTTAAAAAGTCCACGTATGTAACTGAAAATATCTTGGTCACTGGTATGCTTTTTGGATTAAGACAATTACTTTATTGACTGGCCATGTGTGTGCAAATAGAGACCAAATAATTCAACGTCTTCTACCGCCCAGATGGAGTTGGAACAAGGGATCAGCCTCAATGCTGGCCACCTGGCAACGTTTTTCTAATGATCTTCCAAGAATTTGGAGCTTTGCACGAACTAGCCACCATCTTTCCACCTCTGAATGATGTTTTTCCATTCACTATGATCTCTGTTTATGTGTGTAGATTCCCAAGTGAATTAGATCCTTAAAGTTTTAACTCAGTGAATTGGCAGCAACTCACGGGATGAATTTTAAAAGATGGGGGAAGAGAAAGGTAAAGACATGAGGAGTCTTTTTGCAGCTTGTTCCTTTTCCTTTTTTCCTTTTGAAACCAAGAAGCAACCTTCCTACTGACCCAGGTCTTGGGGGAAGTGGCCGGATTTAGTCCTAACTTGAGGACATCTAAGACTTGAAGAAGTTGGACATGGAATTTTGCCATTCTTGGTCTTATTTTCCTAAACTGGTGAAATGGTAATAAGAAACATGGTATGGGAAAACCATTTGGTAATCTCGGGTGATCTTCTTGGCATTGGTCTGGGTCACTGGGCATTGGGGTTTCTGGTGGGGCACCTATCAGGACAGTATGCTTCTGTCTCCAATGGGTACTTCCCCTCTGCTCTTCTTTTTGCCCTCTTCCTAGCTATCAGGGAACACCTGGACTTTCTCACTGTCTCAATTCCTTTGCCATGCTGTTTCTTAGCAAGCAATTAGTAGCTTTCAATATTTAAAACTATTGAAAAATCAGATTAGATGTAGGCTGTATATTTCCCTATCATTAAGTTAGAAATGCTAATATTGGTCATCGTAGTCATCTTTCACAAACTGCAGCTTTTCTCAGTTTCAAAGCACCATTGCACCTCCCCTGTGGCATTTGATCCTTATAAGCAGCCTAGAAGAAAGTGTGGGGGAGTGGGTGTTGAACAGTATTCTCATTTTATAGATGAGAAAAGTGAGGCTCCAAGATGCATTGAATTTAATTATTGCACACATAGCACTGTGTCTGCTGCACTGGGGGGACATAAGGGACATATCATTCCGCACGCAAAGCATAGTAAAAGCTAACATGGCAGACAATCACCGTTCGCTGAGCACCCAACTTTAATTCAAATTAATACAGTAAACTGAACTGAGCACCCACCTGGTCCAGGCTCTGTTCTAGCCCCTGAGGGTGGGTGGGTGGGACACGAGGATGGAGTAGCCTTGCTGTCAAGTTATTTATGGTTTTGTTGGGGTAGGGTTGTCAGATTTAGCAAATAATGATAAGGATACTCAGTTAAATTGGAATTTCAATAAATAAGAAGTAATTTTCAGTATAAAAATGTCCCATCCAATTTTATCTGGCAGTATTTTACATAGAGGAAAGTAGACTAAACATCTGAAACTATTGTGACAATAGTGGGTACTCTGGGAGGATTTCCTGGAATAAGTAACAGTTGAGATGGGTCTTGAAGGCAGTAGAGGCTATAGAAAATCTAGTCAAAGGAGGCACAATAGAGTTTAGGGAGCTTAGGGAATGGGGTTATTTATCATTTCGGTCTCAGTTTCCTCATCTGTAAAATGGGGATAATAATAGCATATCTGTTGTAGGCTTGTTTTGAGGATAAAATGAGTTTATATGTGTGAGGCACTCAGGACAGTGCCTGGCACAGAGTAAGCGCTATTTATGTATCTGCTCCAGTGAGAGGTGACAATGAAATTAACTAAGGCAGGGAAAAGCTGAGGAAGAGGAAGGGATTTGCCAGAGGGTCACATTACTGGACTCAACTGACCGGAGGAGCAGAGCAGTGAGGCAGAAGGTGGAGGGGAAGAGAAGTGACATACATTCCTAACAGGGGTGAGTGGGAAAAGCTGGAGCCTGGAAAGAGGTGAAGAGGAGCTGGTTTGGGGGAAAGTGACCAATTCCATTGGCACCTGAGTTTGGGGTGCCCACTCCAGGTGGAGAGATGTGGCTGGAATCAGGAAAGAAAGCAGGGCCAGGGGTAGAGGCCTGGGAGGCTTCAGATTGGAGGTGAGGAAAGCCAGGGCATGAATGAAATCACCCAAGGACTGAATGAGAAGCGAATAAGAATGCTAAAGTTATACCTTGCCAATGTTCTACTTGCAACTCATAGCTATTCTTAGTGTTTAATGTAGTTTACACTCACTAAGGCAGTTTCATAAAAACCAAGGCAACCATGGAGGTCCCCCAAAGTTACAGACCTGCATTTATGGATGTGTGGACATGTGCTATCTCTGAAAGGCAGGCTCTGATGAGAACTGAGAGACCTGGAAATGTTGGGAGGAAAACTTACTTTTTAATTTATATCCTTTTATGCCTTTTGATTTTTCCTCCAAGTAAAAGTGCTATTTGAATGAAATTTATTTTTAAGAAAAGGAGAAAACACTAGAAATTTTGGTGACATAGTGTAAGAGCCTGAAAAAGTGCTCTCATTTACATTTCATTCTTTCTTCAGTCATCCTGGAGTGGCTTTTGTGGAGATCTATGGTTTTGGTCACTTTCACCCTTAGGAACAAAGATTTATGCCTCAGGATGTGTCATGCCTTGCATGTGTCCATAGAGTCTTAGCTTAAGGAGAATATATTGCTCTAGCCATTGCACACATTCTTCATTTCTTTCAGTGCCTGCTGTCTACATCAGTCTCTCTGTAGACTTGGATTGTGGGGACCAATAGTGAACACTGTATTAAAATTCATTTGACACCTGTTTGAGACTGACCCAAAGTACCAGCCCAAGGTCCTGGTCCCCAGGAGGTGTACAGGGGTGAGTCACTTTGGGGACCTTGGATTTTCCCACATCTGGTAATGGACATAGGAGAAACAGATGAGAAAGAAAAATTTGTCTTTCTCCTGTAGTTACTACTGAAGTGTTCCAAACAAGAAATAGATAAGAAAAGGTCATGGACAACTGGGGAACTGAAACAGAAATGATCTGGTCAGATTTTTTTTAGATGAAAAAACAGGCTCTGGGTTGGGAAGCAGCTTGCCCAAGGACACATAAGTGGCGAATGGAGGAGCTGGGACCATTGTGAGATTCCCCAGGGTCTGGTCCTGCACTCTCTCTACAGCATTGGAGATTCTGGTGCAGCTACATGCAGCTTGGCACATCCAAAGCCTTTGCACTGCTTTTTAATCCTTTAAGAATCACTTAAGGAAGAACAGACTTGTCTGCAAGTGCAAGTGACCTGGCAGGAGTGCACTCTTTGCAGGAACAATGTGATTATGCTCCCTCTGCGGAGAGGAATGAGTCACCTCCAGTAACAGCCAAGCCAGTTTCTCTCATAATACTGGGGGAAAAGTCTCCACACATCAAAACCATATCTTCAGAAGACAGTGGGGTGGTGCTCTGGCCTGAGTTCCCAGGCACCTTCTTTGGGCCCCAGCTTTTCCATCAGTGTTAGGGAGCTCACATGGCCAATTGAATCTCACCAGGAGGTGCGATGGCATTAAAGACACTTCCCACAAATGGCAAAGGCTCACAGCTAGATCAAGAACAAGCCAAGCCTTCTTGGTGAAGATGGGTACAGCAGGAAGAAGGTCATGGCAGAGAATAATAGGTTGTTTAGCAAAACATTCCTCTTCTTTGATAGGATTTTTAGCTGGACACATGGCTGCCCAGTTGGAGACTGCATTTACCAGCCTCCTTTGCAGCTAAGTGTGGTGTGGCCATGGGACTAAATTCAGGCCAATGAGGTGTGAATGGAAATGCTGTGTGCAACTTCTGAGTCATCGTCAGTTTAAAAGAAGATGTTCTGGAATAGCTTTCCCTTTCCTCTTTCCTTGAGCTGGAACATGAATGTGCTGTGACCTAGCTTTGACCATGCAGACAAGAATAATGTCCTTGATGATGGCAGAGCAATAGGATGGAAGGAACCATTGGGTTCCTCAATGGTTACATGGAGGAAAACCACTCACTAATCTAGACCTCAGGGCCATTAGTGACAGAAAAACAAATCTCCATCTCCTTTCAACTACAATATTTTGGGTGTCTTTTGGATATAGAAACTTATCCTTTACTTTGACTTCAATGGACAGAGCACAATAGGAAGTGAGTGATATTTTGAGCAAAACTCCTTTTGGAAAATTACTGGATTGGGCACAGATTTCTCTGTAGAACTATTCCGCATCCCTTTTCCTGACCTAGCCTTGACCATGCAGACAAGAATAATGCCCTTGGTGACGGCAGAGCAATAGGATGGAAGAAACCTGGATTCCTGAAAGGTTACATGGAGGAAAACCACTCACTAATCTAGACTGCGGGGCCATCAGTGACAGAAAAACAAATCTCCAGCTCCTTTCAACTACAATGTTTTGGGGGTCTTTTGGATATAGAAGCTTATCCTTTACTTTGACTTCAATGGACAGAGCATAATAGGAAGTGAGTGATATTTTGAGCAAAACCCCTTTTGGAAAATTACTGGATTGGGCACAGAGTTTCTCTGTAGAACTATGCCCCATCTCTTTTCCTTTTCTGACAGTTTCCTAATTGAGCAAATCAGCTTTCTCATATGACCCTTATAATAATCCTGTGAACAGGGTTTTCTTTCATTTTATAGTTAAGAAAACTGAGACTCAGAATGGGGAGGTAATTTCCCCAAGATCACACAGTTAATAAATGATAGGAGTACGATATAAACTCAGGTCTTTGTGATTCCAGAGTCCAGGCTCTCTGCTCTGTGGGATGCTGCCCCTCACAATAAGCCAGAATCTGTTTCTGAATATAGTTGCACACTATGTCTTGGTGGTTTTAAAGCCTTAAGATCATAAGTAGAAAGGGCTTGGTTGTTTCATAGAGGTAGAGGCTGGCAGGAAGCTGTAATTTCGGAAAGTACCCAAATTGTAAATTACCAGTGCTCTGACAGTTTATTTACATTCCTGTTGTATGGAAACAAGACCATGTTTTTCCATAGAATCAACGTGATTCATGGTGACACACACCCAGGCTAGCTCCCAGATACCTGTGTCAATCATAGCCTAGGTCTAGGTCTAGGGAGTAAGGAAAGACAGTTATGGTAGAGATTATGATTCTCCAGTGACCAGATGCTTCAGGCCCATTGTGCCCTATGCTTCTGGCCTGCTTTGACTCCACCTGCCACTTCCCCTACATTTCAACTGAACCTCCCAACTCCTTAGTCTGGCTCATTTCATGTAGGAATAAATAAGAAAGCAACGTGGTTGATTAAATTTACACTAAAGTGATTGTTATCTAGGAAAATCTATGACTTAGAAAAATTTGCTTTCTATTTAGTGTATTTAATTACAGCGTTATTGTGGTCTACAAACATACTTGGACCAGGCCGGGGAATTATGTTATTTTATCGAACACTTTTAATTCTTGCAAGCAGACTAAGCTTCATATGGAAAGTTATAGGTAGTATCTTAAAGCAGAGTGAGGTGGGGAATCAATTTCAGAGGGCAATCAGATATATAGCTACCTGGTACAATTGCCGGAAGACTGGATGGCATTTATAGAGTTTGGAAAGCAAACGAATTATCTGGGAACACAAGAGCTTTGTGGTAAGTCTGCTTTGTTCCATATCAGTCAGAATTTAGTTCAGGAGACAGAATTCATCCTGAATATACTTTTTTAGCAGGAAGAGATTTTAATGCATGGAATCTTACCAACTTTTGCTTACCAAAATGATGGTGAGTGTTGGGGCAGCTGGCTCTGGTTCTGGGCCTCTGGGTATGCAGAACACTACAGAAATGACCCACTAGGAAAACATCCACCTCTTAGGCCCACCTGAGACTATTGAGCATCACTGTAGCTTTGACCTTGAATAAGGAAGTGAGAATCATGAAGCTGTGGCCACTGTAGCAAGGCCAGTGCCAGTGCCACCCCTACCTCTGACACATGGGAAGCTGAGCAGATGAGGGTGTCTGCTGCAGAAACGTCTGCCATCCTCATGGTCATGCTTATTTTTACCTCACCAAACTCAGACAAGTGTATCTAATTGCATCCAAATAAAATTTGCATCCAGAACCTGCAGAGGAGTGTGGGAAGTGTAGTTTTAGCTTTCTAACCTCTGCCATACAGCAAGGCCCTCTAGATGTACCCTGTACAATAGAACTCTCTGTGATGAGGGAAATGTTCTCTCTGCATGGCCCAGTACAGTAGTCTCTACCCAGATGTGGCAACTGAATACTTGAAATGTGGCTAGTACAACTGAGGGACTAAATTTTTAAATTTTATTTGAATTTAATTAATTATTTAATTTTGAATCGCCACATATGGCTAGTAGCTAGGGTATTGATTAGTGTAGCTCCAGAAGGAGGGCGGAAGGGAGGCTGAATGAGCCAACCCATAGTATCCATAACACTGATTATAATCCTTGCAAATCACTGTGGAGGATAACCCTCATGGCCTCTATTTCTGCACCTGTAAAATGAGGATAACTACTTCCAAGGGTAATGTTACAATAAAGTAGCTGGGAAATAGCTTATGATTAGCAATACATTCAGGACCATGAATACCAGAGGGCTGGGATTAGGATGTAGTAGGAAAGATTATCCCAGAGGATAAGTCACTTTACCCCAGATAAATTCACTTGAAACTAGGGTCTGGCACAGTACCCTTAACAACTCAAGGGCTTTACAAAGTGTACTTTTCCAAGGAGAAAGATGCTGATATGTGCTTGGCTGAACTTGGCTTCTCCAGTCTATTTACTGAATGGCTTCACGTGGATGCCCAACGGTCACCACAAATGAAACACATTTATCCATCCACCCATCTGTTTGTCCATTTGTCTGTCCATTCATCCATATATCCATCCATTCATCCAAACACACAAATATGTATTATATGCTATCATATGCCAGGTAATGAGCTAGGCACTTGGGGTGTAGTGTTGAACAAAACATAATACTTCCTCTCTTCGAGCTTACAGCTTAACAGGAAAGATGGAGAAGTAACAGAGAGTGGGGTAAGTAGAAGTACAGGGTGCAATGGGAGGACCTTGGAGGAGCATCAGCCCTATACCTGGAGGGCCCAGGCTGGATCAGAGAAGGCTTCCTGGAGGATCAGAAGAGTTGTAGTTAGTCGAAATAGATAGAGGGGAACAACAAAAGCAGAGGCTCAGAGGCAAGAGAGAATGCAATACATGCTAAGAACCAAAGATGTTCAGTATGAGTGGAGTATGTGAGGGAGTGGTGTAAGATGGGGTAGGAGAGGTAGATAGAGACAGATGATGCAGGATCTTGAAAGTCAAACTAATTGGACTTTATTTTAAAAGCACAGGGGAACCATAGAAAGATTTTAAGCAAGATATTTGCTTTGGGAAAAAGCTGTGCTGTGAACTAAATTATGTCCCTCCCTCAAATTCATATATTAAAGCCCTAACCCCCAGTTTGGAGATGGGTCCTTTGGGAGGTAGATAGGTTTAGATGAGGTAATGAGAGTGGGCCTTCATGATAGGATTAGTACCCTTATAAGAAGAGACACCAGAGAGCTTGTTCTTATACTCTCTCCCTGTCATCTGGGAACACGGCAAGAAGGTGGCCTTCTATAAGCCAGGAAGAGATGCCTCACCAGAAACTGACCATGCTGGCCCCTCAAACTTCTACTTCCTCTCTCGACAACTCTGAGAAATTTCTGTTGTTTCAGCCGCCCAGTCTATGATATTTTGTTATAGCAGCCTGAGCTAAATAATACAAACCCTCTGGTTGTAATGTGAATGAATTCTAGGAAAAGAAGTCTGGTGACAGGGAGATCATTGGAAGCAGGAGGCTGTCAAAGTAATTCATATAAGAGATGACTACCTGCATGAGGGTAGTAGCAGTGGGAGAGGAGAAAATAGTGCAGGATATGGGGATACATAGAGATTTCTGATCTGGGCAATGGCTGTTTATTGGTGCTAAGGTAAGGAACACTAAAAGAAAAGTTGGTTTTGAGATGGGGAGCTGTGTTCAATTCTGGGTGTGATAATACATTCAATCTGTTGATCCCTTATTGTACTATGTCTAATAACTTCACTTGATCAACAAGTTTTCCTACTGGTCTTTTAGGGAGATGAGTCAGTGATTGAAAAGATTAATAACAGTAGTCTTTTTGAAGGTTTTGGGAGACAGAATAATGTTGCCCCAAAGATGTACACACCCTGACTCCAGGAATCTGTGAATGTTATCCTACATGGCAAAAAAGGGATTTACATATGTGATTAGACATGGGGAGATTACCCTGGACTATCTGTGTGGGCCCTATCTAATCACAGAGTCATTAAAATGGAGAACCTTTGCCTGTTGGGTCAGAGAGATAGGATGGAGGAAGAAAGAAAAGAGAGGGCTCCAGGACCACATGGCTTCACAGGTGAATTCTATCAAACATTTAGAGAAGAGCTAACATCTATCCTTCTCAAACTCTTCCAAAATATAGCAGAGGAAGGAACACTCCCAAACTCATTCTACAAGGCCACCATTACCCTGATACCAAAACCAGACAAAGATGCCACAAAAAAAGAAAACTAGAGGCCAATATCGCTGATAAACATAGATGCAAAAATCCTCAACAAAATACTAGCAACACAGAATCTAACAGCACATTAAAAGGATCATATACCATGATCAAATTGGGTTTATCCCAGGAATGCAAGGATTCTTCAACATATGCAAATCAATCAATGTGATAAACCATATTAACAAACTGAAGGAGAAAAACCATATGATCATCTCAATAGATGGAGAAAAAGCTTTCAACAAAATTCAACACCGATTTATGATAAAAACCCTCCAGAAAGTAGGCATAGAGAGAGCTTAACATAATAAAGCCCAAATATGACAAACCCACAGCCAACATCATTCTCAATGGTGAAAAACTGAAACCATTTCCATTAAGATCAGGAAAAAGACAAGGTTGTCCACTCTCGCCACTCTTATTCAACATAGTTTTGGAAGTTTTAGCCACAGCAATCAGAGAAGAAAAAGAAATAAAAGGAATCCAAATCAGAAAAGAAGAAGTAAAACTGTCATTGTTTGCAGATGACATGATACTATACACAGAGAATCCTAAAGACGTTACCAGAGAACTACTAGAGCTAGTCAATGAACTTGGTAAAATAGCAGGATACAAAATTAATGCACAGAAATCTCTTGCATTCCTATACACTAATGATGAAAAATCTGAAAGAGAAATTAAGGAAACACTCCCATTTACCATAGCAACAAAAAGAATAAAATACCTAGGAATAAACCTACCTAAGGAGACAAAAGACCTGTATGCAGAAAACTGTAAGACACTGATGAAAGAAATTAACGATGATACACACAGATGGAGAGATATACCATGTTCTTGGATTGGAAGAACCAACATTGTGAAAATGACTCTACTACCCAAAGCAATAATGCAATCCCTATCAAACTACCAATGGCATTTTTCACAGAACTAGAACAAAAAATTGCACAATTGTATGGAAACACAAAAGACCCCAAATAGCCAAAGCAACCTTGAGAAAGAAAAACGGATCTGGAGGAATCAGGCTCCCGGACTTCGGACTATACTACAAACCTACAGTAATCAAGATAGTATGGTACTGGCACAAAAACAGAAATATAGATCAAAGGAACAGGATAGAAAACCCAGAGATAAACCCACACACATACGGTCACCTTACATTGATAAAGGAGGCAAGAATATACAATGGAGAAAAGACAGCCTCTTCAATAAGTGGTGCTTGGAAAACTGGACAGCTACATGTAAAAGAATGAAATTAGAACACTCTCTAACACCCTACACAAAAATAAACTCAAAATGGATTAAAGACCTAAATGTAAGGCCAGACACTGTAAAACTCTTAGAGGAAAACATAGACAGAACACTCCATGAAATAAATCACAGCAAGATCCTTTTTGACCCACCTCCTAGAGAAATGGAAATAAAAACAAAAATAAACAAATGGGACCTAATGAAACTTCAAAGCTTTTGCACAGCAAAGGAAACCATAAACAAGACCAAAAGACAACCCTCAGAATGGGAGAAAATATATGCAAATGAAGCAACTGACAAAGGATTAACCTCCAAAATTTACGAGCAGCTCATGCAGCTCAATAACAAAACAACAAACAACCCAATCCAAAAAAGGGCAGAAGACCTTAACAGTCATTTCTCCAAAGAAGATATACAGATTGCCAACAAACACATGAAAGAATGCTCAACATCATTAATCATTAGAGAAATGCAAAACAAAACTACAATGAGATATCATCTCACACCAGTCAGAATGACCATCATCAAAAAATCTACAAACAATAAATGCTGGAGAGGGTGTGGAGAAAAGGGAACACTGTTGCACTGTTGGTGGGAATGTAAATTGATATAGCCACTATGGAGAACAGTATGGAGGTTCCTCAAAAAACTAAAAATAGAACTACCATACAACCCAGCAATCCCACTCCTGGGCATATATCCTGAGAAAACCATAATTCAAAAAGAGTCATGTACCACAATGTTCATTGCAGCACTATTTACAATAGTCAGGACATGGAAGCAACCTAAGTGTCCATTGACAGATGAATGGATAAAGAAGATGTGGCACATATATACAATGGAATACTACTCAGCCATAAAAAGAAATGAAATTGAGTTATTTGTAGTGAGGTGGATGGACCTAGAGTCTGGCATACAGAGGAAAGTAAGTCAGAAAGAGAAAAAGAAATACCGTATGCTAACACATATATATGGAATCTAAAAAAAAAAAAAAAATGGTTCTGAAGAATCTAGGGGCAGGACAGGAATAAAGACTTAGACATAGGGAATGGACTTGAGGACACAGGGAGGGGAAAGGGTAAGCTGGGATGAAGTGAGAGAGTGGCATGGACATATATACACTACGAAATGTAAAACAGATAGCTAGTGGGAAGCAGCCGCATAGCACAGGGAGTTCAGCTCAGTGCTTTGTGTCCACCTAGAGGGGTGGGATAGGGAGGGGGGGAGGGAGATGCAAGAGGGAGGAGATATGGGGATGTATGTATATGTATAGCTGATTCACTTTGTTATACAGCAGAAACTAACACACCATTGTAAAGCAATTATACTCCAATAAAGATGTTAAAAAAAAAAAAGGGAAGGGCTCAGTCTTTCATTGCTGGCTTTGGAGATATAGGAAGGGGGCCACAAGTCAGGGAATGTAGGAGCCTGTAGAAGCTGGGAATGGTTCTCAGCACTTGGGCAATGGGTGAATATTGGTTCACAGAAACTGTAAGATAATACATTTGTTTTGTTTTGTTACTACATTGGGGGTAATTTGTTGGGGCAACATAACAACTGAATACAGGCCTTCACATGCATGGTTGGTAGCTATGTCAGTCAGGGTATAGCCAGGAGCTTAAATCACACTAGCAATTTGAACAAATTTATTATAAAGAATTATCAACTAGTAAAAGGTGATTAACAAATAAAAAGAGTAAGAGAACTCTAAGGAATATCAGAATAGAATCTGTAGGGAGCAGCTACTACCTCTAAGGCTGAGAGAAAGTATCAAGGAAGGAGTAAACTTGGCCAGATGATTTTAAGGAGGTCTTGCAAGGAAGGTAATTGATTGGGATGGTTTAGAGTTTATGGCATAATAGGTTTGGATCAGTGCATGAAACAAAGCAAAGATCTTGAAGCAAGCCTTGATAAGCAAAGATCTTAAAGCAAGTATTGATAAGCAATTATTAATCCTGATGAGTAAATAATTTTAGTTGTTTTGCATTTTAATCTTCCAGGAGTAAAGCATTTCCTGGAACAAAAAGCTGAATTATTTTTGCTTGTTCACAGTGTTGTTTAGCATAATGATGGAAAAATATTCAGGTCCCAGTATTATTTAATATAGATACAGAAAAATATGTTGGTTTAAATTCTCATTATTTTGAAATTCTAATGGGGGGAAAAGATACCTTCACTGTTGTTTAAATTTTTGTTTCATAAATGAGTGGAATAGCTTTTCATGTATAGTTATGTGTGAACTCCTGTGAATTAATAATCTTTTTCTGATTCATCTGTAGGAATGTTGCATAAAAAGGGCATTAATTCCTTATCAATTGAGTTATAATTTTTCCCAGTTTGTCATTTGTTTTTGACTTTGTTTTTACCTTTTTTTTTTTTTTTTTTTTTTGCGGTACGTGGGCCTGTCACTGCTGTGGCCTCTCCCGTTGCGGAGCACAGGCTCCGGTTGCGCAGGCTCAGTGGCCATGGCTCACGGGCCCAGCCGCTCCGCGGCATGTGAGACCTTCCCGGACCGGGGCACGAACCCATGTCCCCTGCATCGGCAGGCGGACTCTCAACCACTGCGCCACCAGGGAAGCCCTTACCTTTTATTTTAATACAGAAATGTATTGTCTATATTGTCCTACTAATTAGTCAATTCCCTTTAAGATTTGTAGGTTTCAGGTAATGCTTTAAAATGCCTTTCCATACACATCAAATTGTTAACTGTGCTTACCTTACCACTTCAGGCAGTGGGAGTATAGAGG
>NW_006773642.1:1268911-1289962 GCF_000442215.2 Lipotes vexillifer | reverse complement strand
AAAGAGTGTTTACATTTTGTGATTTATACATTTATGTGTTGTTTAAATTATTAAAAGCATGCTCTACTATTATACTTCTAAAATAATTTTAAAATATAGAAATGCTTTTCCTACTCCAAGATGATAATCTTCTAGAGATTTTGATGGTGATTTTCAAAAGACATGCTTATTTATGGAGTGAGTTATATCCAGTTTTTCCTCCCAAATGCCTAGGAAATTGCCCTTTGTTAGAACTGCAGTGACTTATAGATTTAGAGAAAACTGACATCTTTATTATGATGTATTTCAATCCTAGAAAAAGGTGTCTTACTCTCCTAAAACAAATTTTCTCTCCAGTCTTCTTTTAAGTCCCTAGGTAGAATTTTAGAAACTTGTGATTTCTGTGTACTTACTTTTTTACTTAGCTACTTTATTATTTTATTACCTTGTCAGTTAATTCTCTTGGCCTTTCTAATTTTCTTAACTCTCTGTCTTAGCCATGTAGTTTTACAGATAACATAGTATGTGGTTTCATTTTTGAACTCAATTTGAGTTTTTCATTTGCTATTTCTTTTTAACATCTTTATTGAAGTATAACTGCTTTACAATGGTGTGTTATTTTCTGCTTCATAACAAAGTGAATCAGCTATACATATACATATATCCCCATATCCCCTCCCTCTTGTGTTTCCCTCCCACCCTCCCTATCCCCCCCCTCTAGGTGGTCACCAGATAACATAGTATGTGGTTTCATTTTTGAACTCAATTTGAGTTTTTCATTTGCTATTTCTTTTTAACATCTTTATTGAAGTATAACTGCTTTACAATGGTGTGTTATTTTCTGCTTCATAACAAAGTGAATCAGCTATACATATACATATATCCCCATATCCCCTCCCTCTTGTGTTTCCCTCCCACCCTCCCTATCCCACCCCTCTAGGTGGTCACAAAGCACTGAGCTGATCTCCCTGTGCTATGTGGCTGCTTCCCACTAGCTATCTATTTTACATTTGGTAGTGTATATATGTCCATGCCACTCTCTTCGTCCCAGCTTATCCTTCCCCCACCCCATGTCCTCAAGTCCATTCTCTACGTCTGCGTCTTTATTGAATGATTTACTCTTATATCCTTGCAAATCCTTGCACAGCTCTAACTGATTCCTCACTAATGTTTCTTGAGTTGAAATTTCTACATTATGTAAAAAGATTTTTAAAAGGGCACCAAAACTGGGTGACAAGGTGGTCTAAGATTTCTAAGTTCCATTAAGGTCTTCAGATAAAATATACTAAATAGGTGTCATATTTTGAGTACTAATTATGGACTGGGCAATTCACATGTTATCTAATTTAATCTGTAGGATATTTCTAGAGATGGCTATTATTATTCTCATTTTCACCTGAAGAAATCAAGTCTCAAAAAGTAGGAAATGCCCAACTTCAAACAGGAACTGGATTTAAACCATAGTCTCTTTCTACCAAGTTCCTATTCTTCCTTGCTCCTCACATGCCTTCTACATCTTGAGAGAATAAGTAAAAGCTAGTTATGCATCAAATGAAAGGGTTGGGAGTGAGACTTCTCTGAGTATAATTTATTTATTTTTGACTTTGACCCATGTAAATGTTTTACAGTTTTTGGAAAACAATACAGGGAAAATAAAGCTAATCCTAAAATTGAGAATGAATTGAAACAACCTTAACTCTTTATAAAATTGGTTATATAATGACATAGAGATAAGAATTATTTCAAGTGACTTTGGAACATGCTCTTCTGGTATATCTACTTGGTGGAGTATATTCTAAGGAAAAAAGAACTGCAAATACTTGAAACTTGACTCAGTAGTTTTATTATTAGAAATAATATTTGTATTATAATTTTAAAATTACATTATATATATATTAGGATAGAATGGATAAGAACATTAATGTTACTAAGATCCAAAATTTTCATTGCTAGAGAAATGAGATACAAAGTAAAAATGCAGTGTTAAATGGAATATTACTCAGCCATAAAAAGAAATGAAATTGAGTTATTTGTAGTGAGGTGGATGGACCTAGTGTCTGTCATACAGAGGGAAGTAAGTCAGAAAGAGAAAAACAAATACCATACGCTAACACTTATATGTGGAATCCAAAAAAAAAAAAAAAGGTTCTGAAAAACCTAGGGGCAGGATAGGAATAAAGATGCAGACGTAGAGAATGGACTTGAGGACACAGGGAGGAGGAAGGGTAAGTTGAGATGAACTGAGAGAGTGGCATTTGACATATATACACTACCAAATGTAAAATAGATAGCTAGTGGGAAGCAGCCGCATAACACAGGGAGATCAGCTTGGTGCTATGTGTCCACCTAGAGGGGAGGGTGGGAGGGAGCGTGGGAGGGAGACACAAGAGGGAGGGGATATGGGGATATATGTATAAGTATAGCTGATTCACTTTGTTATACAGCAGCAACTAACACAACAATGTAACGCAATTATACTCCAGTAAAGATGTTAAAAAAAAAACCCAAAATACCTGGTGTTAAATTTGAATTGTACATACTAATATGAAATCATGGTTGTTTTTTTTTTTTTTTTGCGGTATGTGGGCCTCTCAGTGTTGTGGCCTCTCCCGTTGCAGAGCACAGGCTCCGGTCGCACAGGCTCAGTGGCCATGGCTCACGGGCCCAGTCGCTTCGCAGCATGTGGGATCTTCCCAGACCAGGACACGAACCTGCGTCCCCTGCATCGGCAGGCGGACTCTCAACCACTGCGCCACCAGGGAAGCCCTATTTTTTTTTCTTTTTTAACTTTTTCACTGAAAAAGGACCTTTCACTGAAAGGACCTAAAAGCAATGATATCCCAGTAGCAATGTTAACTGAGAATCTATCCCCCATTCTTGGAAGATAGTTGTGCTGCCAGTTCCAGTAAAGCCTCATCATCTGGGTGGGAAAGGATTGAGTGCCCTAGGCTAGGACTGTTTCATGGAAGGAGACAGTTCAGTGCTTAACTCAGCAGTTAGAAATTTTAAAGTTGTTTGCCAGGAGTGAGGTCTGCCTGTAGCACTCTTCATCACCCTCACAATATCTTTTGTAAAGACTACATTGCTCACTAATGCTTTTATGTGAAAGTGGACTCTCATGGGTGAACGTGAAAGTGGAGTCATGTCCTGTGTCTGGGTTGGTGTGAGGTGGGAAGCTGGAGATGAGAGCACAGGAAACCCTGAGAATGCAAATCTTTGGGAGTTAGCAAAAATTCCTGGAAGAACTCCAGATTTTCAAAGGCTATATAATTGGTAGGATTGAAGCTCAGGTGACCAAGGGGGTAATGGACAACCCAACTGCTATCTGTGTTATAGGAGGAATAAATAGGAAATAACACTACAATGTATCTATGATATGATAAAAGAATGGAATTGGAAAAATACTATGGCTCAGAGAAGGATGGAGGGATCTAGAAGGTCCAGGAAAGGTTGGAGGGATCTACCAGGCTGGATGCTGTGAAGAGGAATTGTGAGTTCACCTTCCCCTTTAAGGGCCCTCTCCCACCCTCAAGAACACTGTCACTGTACCATAGCTCCATGATGGGGTCATATTCTCAATGCTCAGTTGTCTGAGCCTGAGGTGCACTTCAAATAAACTCTGCTTTCAGATGCATCTCAGTGAGTCTTGGGGCACTAGTTGCATTTCATACTTTCTGTATAGTATGGGGTTCATTTTTCCATTCCTGGACTATTTACAGAGAAATCAAAAACTTACTAACATTTAGGAAAAATAGACATATCAATTTGGCAAAGGAACCCTAAGGTCAGCCAGCAGCAGAGACTCACCTTTTTCTCCTCCTCTTGCTACTTTTCTAAGTCAATTACGTTGGCACAGAGAGCCACATAAGACGGAAACTCTCAGGGAGGATTAGAATGCGGGGAACACAGGAGGGCTTGAAGCTCACAGACCCTTTATCTGTGTGTGACAGAGGGCTCCATGGTAAAATCCTGGTCACAGTGAGCCACTGGCCAGGGCTGGATTATTAATAGAGTTCAGGATTCTTACAGGAGGACAGAGTCCCTCAACTCTTATTCACCAGTCATGGTTCCACCTCAGGTGTCTCTGGCCAAGGCTTCCCTTTGTGTTGGGGATGATGTGGAGAACAATGCCCTAAGCCTTTGAAAGCCTTGAATCAGATGCTGAGCCCCAGCTCTGTGAGCAGGGGAAAGTCCTATGTGAAGGTATACACATGTGCCTGCAGTTCTGGAAATGAGTGCCCTTCATCTGCAGAGGATAAGGACTGAAAATATCAATTGAGCATAACATACAGAAAATACTTCTTGAAATTTGCAAAGAAGGAAAAATAGAAAATATTTTTATCTACTTTAAAGTGACTAACAGGGATGATCACAGAGCTCTATTAATATGGAAAATCAGATTATCTATGAATAAATGAATGTCTATGGCTTGTCCAGAGAGAAAAAAGTGAAAATTCAGTCCTAGCCTCTCACTCTAGTCTCTCAAGATCAGTGCAGAGTCAAAAAGAGGAACAAAGGCGTAGAATTAAAAGGTAAGGTTTTAGTCTAGTCAACCCGGGGCTACTCAAAGTTTAACCTTAATCTCACCCTTCCATGAGGGCCCAGTCTACAATCTGAGGATGTCAGTTCCTAGAGCACTTCTCTATTAGGAAATAGAGCTCTCAGAGAGGAGGCTCACAAGAAGGGTTCATATTCCCTGTTCTGCCCATCCACCCACTCAAAGAATGATGGAGCTGGGCCATGGGTCTTGGTCACTGGTGGTGGTGTGAGATATACTGGAACCACTGTTGGTTTTGGAGGCAGAACTCCTGGATCCTGATTTTGGACAAGCTGTTTCACTTCCCCAAGGTTCAAGTTCCTTCTCAGAGGTAATACCTGGCCTCCATACCTCACAGGGCTGTTGTGAGGATCACATGAGATAATGTCTGTGAAAGGCCTTAGTATTATTGGCATGGATAATTCTGTATGGTAAATTTGGTGCTTTCAGAGTCCTAGCCTCCCAAACATCTCCCCCAAAGGATCATTCCACTCAGCCTCCTAAAATAACACTTTGCTCCTCTCTTCACCACAAGTAACCCAGGCTTTTGGATTCTCACATTGGAGAGGCTGAGTGAAAAGAATTCACTGTAGCACAGAACAAGCTTTCCTAATGAACAGGAGATTAATCTCTCCCTCTCTCTCCTGTATCCCTCTTCCTAGGATGGCTTATGCAGTTCCAGGGCCCAGTACAGCCTGGGGTTGACATTGAAGGGGAAATCTGTAGGGAAGGGAACGTGAAAGAGAGCCTTGGCGTGAGGAATAAGAGAAGCATTGTGAGGTCTGGGATGTGGGGGAATGTAGTGTGTTTCCGGCTCTGTGAGGCCCCCATCCTAGCCCTCTTGATTTTAGCTTATTCCTCTTGACTTCTGCAGAAACTTGGACAAGCTCCCTGTTACAGGAAGTTTGTGGCCACCATCTCATCAAGATCCCCACTGTGAGTGGGGAGTAGTGGCCATGGAAGCTGACATTCTGCTGTTTGGGGAGCCTATGGAAGATGCTACTGCCTCAGAGTCCCGTGCCTCCTACCATTCCTCTGAGGGGGGTCAGCTCAGTCTCTGCCTTCAACCTCTCAGTGACCCTCAGAGGACCCATAACCAGGCCCTCTCTTAGCCCTTGTACCTCTAGTTTCTACCTTCTCACTGGATTCCACAGAGGCCTATGTTCTAGACCATTTACAGACTCCATAACACTGGCTTCCATCTTCTCTGGGGACTCTCCAGAGGCATATTTACCTCTGTTGTCTTTTTGCCTGAGTACCCTTTGGGGCCCATCTTCCCTCACTGAACTCTTAACTGTCTCCTTTCCTCTCATTGTGTTCTGTTTTCTTCTTCCTTTTTTTTTTTTTTTTTTGGCTGCACTGCACAGGTCTTCCAGGTCTTAGTTCCCCGACCAGGGATGGAATCTGGGCCCTTGGCAGTGAAAGCATGGAGTCCTAACCACTGAACTGCCAGGGAATTCCCTGTGTTCTGTTTTTTCAAAGCACCCCCTTGTCACTCCTTTCATCCCCATCACTGGCTTTAGTGAAAATTTGTTTGGAATAGCTAAATTTTCACAAAAGGTTTCTGAGCATTGTTTTGTTTAGGACTAAAACCTTCCTTTCTACGTATCACGTGATAGGGGGTTTTAGAATTCTGGTTTTTTGGCCTATTACACTATTTTTCATCCTCAGATCACTTGTTGGTTGAGTCTTATCAACCAAAGAAGGAAATCAGCTGATTAATTCCATGAAATTGACAGCAAAGGAAGTTGGGTGGCACCCAAAGGAAAGTAAGTACACACCCAACAGAAGGGGTAATTGCATGCAGTCTCATATTGGACTCACATGAGGAGTGACTAAGGTGAGAAAAAAAAATAGTATTAAGGATAAAGACCTTCAAGTTATCATAGTTCATAGATAAGGAGCGTCAATAATTTAAACCTTAACTTGGCAGAGAGGAAAGAATAAAGAAAAAGAGCAAAAGCACATGCAGATTAAAGCATAGCAATTTGTGGCTCTGGTGGTCTTGTCTGGTGGGTCTTGGGGGAAGGTAACACTTCCTGCAGTTATCTCCTTTGGAATGATTCCTCCGATTCCTCTGTTTGAGGTCACAGGACAGCCTTCCAATGACTTCATGTCGTGTATATCTGTTGACTTTGGAAGGCTGGAATTACTGCTGTGTTAGTTGTTTACAGTACCTGGTAAGGTCCTTCCCACTGAAGTTTGACCACAGTCTTCCTCTGATATCTGACCTAGTAAATTAAAAAATGAAGAAATTTGTGTTATTCAAGAGAAGAACAGAGAGTTAACAGGATATTTTGGTAATTCAAAAGAAGACTCTTGGGACTTCCCTGGTGGCCCAGTGGTAAAGAATCTGCCTTACAATGCAAGGGACGTAGGTTTGATCCCTGGGCAGGGAACTAAGATCCCACATGCCACGGGGCAACTAAGCCTGCGTGCTACAACTACTGAGCTTGTGCGCCTCAACTAGAGAGGCTGCATGCCGCAAACTACAGAGCCCACACGCTCTGGAGTCCACACGTCACAACTAGAGAAGAGAAAACCCGCACACCACAACTAGAGAGAAGCCCATGTGCCGCAATGAAAGATCTGGCGTGCCGCACCTAAAAGATCCCGCATGCCTCAACGAAGATCCTGAGTGCTGCAACTAAGACCTGATGCAGCCAAAAATAAATAAAAATAAATAAAATAAATGATAATAATAAAAAGAACACTTATCTAGGCACAAAATATGTATATTACAATTTGCAGTAAAAGATTTATAAGCCTTTTTCTGTGAATAAATCTATTAACATGGAATGTGCCTTTGAATTTTCCTTTTTGTCATTTATAGAATTAAATTAATGTGCCTTTGTATGTATATGTAGACATACATAAATACATAATGCATATATAATGAAATTTTAGTTTTTAAGATATACTTTATCTCAGCATGTTAAAACAAGTATATATATTACACTGAATTATCATTTAATAACCTAATATTTCCTTAACAAACCATATTCATTATCTTACATACATATTCACATTTTCTGTGATTATTATATAAGTATAGTCTTTATAATTTTTATTGATTACCACATTTAGCCAAGGTAACCAATTTTTGTTTCCTCCAGACACAGGGAAAACTAAAAGGCAAGAAACCAAGAACTGCTTAATTAAATTTTTATGGGTACATGTTTTAGATCACCTTTTACATTTTCAGGAAACAGAATAAACACATCAGCCAAAGGTGCTTACACACTCTATTAATTTATAGCCCTTATATAATGTATATGAATACGGGCAAATTAAAACTATATATATATATACACACACACACATATATTTTAGCTTAGAAACTGTTCAGGTATCCACATATTATATATCAAGTATTTCAACGTTTTCTAGTCTTACCATTTTAACTAAGTATTTGGAAATTACAATTTTAGCTAAAATATTAAGTCCTCATGATTTGTAGTATCTTAAGAATCTTATAAAATCAAAACCCTTTAAAAGACATCTATCCTGGACTTCCCTGGTGGCGCAGTGGTTAAGAATCTGCCTGCCAATGCAGGGCACATGGGTTCGAGCCCTGGTCCGGGAAGATCCCACATGCCGCAGAGCAACTAAGCCCGTGCACCACAACTACTGAACCTGAGCTCTAGAGCCTGAGAGCCACAACTACTGTGCCATGTGCCACAACTACTGAAGCCCGCATGCCTAGAGCCCGTGCTCTGCAACAAAAGAAGCCACCGCAATGAGAAGCCCACACACTGCAATGAAGAGTAGCCCCCTCATGCCGCAACTAGAGAAAGCGTACACGCAGCAACGAAGACCCAACACAGCCAAAAAATAAATAAAATTAAAAAAAAGACATCTATTCTATGATTTCACTTAAAAACAATTTTATATTTTGTAATCTTAAAATATTTGTTTCAACAATGATCCTTTTCTTGCCCCATAAAACCAATATACAAAATTTAGAAATTTTAAGTCTTGAAGTTTTAATACTAGTCATATGCACTAGAATACTGTCTTAGCATTAATTTTATATAGTAAAACCAGGGCAGTATAGACATAGGGTTGTCTTTAATCAATAAGATTAACTCATTCTAATTTGTCCAAATTTATCAGAAATATTACAGGATACTTTACAAAATATACTTTATAAACTTGTATTCATGAGACAAAATTTAAATAATCTTAAAATCTAAAAAGCTCTTATGTTGAAAGTAAGATCTTCTCTCATAGCTATAGTAATGAAGGCTATTCTTTAAACACATTTGTCTACATTTTATAATGCAAAATAAACAATTTATTGGCATTTTTCTTGTCTCAGACATTTTTTACTGTTTAGTATGCAAAATAGTGACAGGTTTTTTTCCTGAGCAATTAATCTTTTTTTAAAAATTAATTAATTTATTTTTGGTTGCGTTGGGTCTTTGTTGCTGCATGCGGGCTCTCTCTAGTTGTGGCGAGCAGGGGCTACTCTTCGTTGCGGTGTGTGGGCTTCTTATTGTGGTGGCTTCTTTTGTTGCGGAGCATAGGCTTTAGGCACACAGGCTTCAGTAGTTGTGGCACGCGAGCTCAGTAGTTGTGCCTCGAGGGCTTTAGAGCACAGGCTCAGTAGTTGTGGCACATAGGCTCAGTAGTTGTGGCTTGAGGCCTCTAGAGCACAGGCTCAGTTGCTGTGGTACACGGGCTTAGTTGCTCTGTGGCATGGGGGATCTTCCTGGACCAGGGCTCAAACCCATGTTCCCTGCATTGGCAGGTGAATTCTTAACCACTGTGCCACCAGGGAAGTCCTCTGAGCAATTAATCTTTTAAAAATGTCCCAAGTGAGGGGAAAAAAGAAGGATAGAACGATAACAAAACAAAACAAAAAGTAAGAGAGAGGTAGTTTTAGACAAATATGAAATTATCACTGTAAGAGTTTATCTTTTTTCTGTAGAGAAGGGAGAAAGTTTAGATGCAGGAAAACCTTTTTCACATTTACAGAGACACAAAAGAGAAAGTCATTACAGCTGCTTTAAACAGTAACTCAAGTCCTTGACAATATTATGAAGCCATACAATTAAAAGCCAGTGCTTATTAATTCCTAAAGAATGGGAATAGAGGGAAATCTCCTACATTAATCACAGCGTTCTTTTTTATTTTTTTATTTTTTTTTTAAAGAAGATGTTGGGGGTAGGAGTTTATTAATTAATTTATTTTTGCTGTGTCGCGTTTTTGTTTCTGTGCGAGGGCTTTCTCTAGTTGTGGCAAGCAGGGGCCACTCTTCATCACGGTGTGCGGGCCTCTCACTATGGCAGCCTCTCTTGTTGCAGAGCACAGGCTCCAGATGCGCAGGCTCAGTAGTTGTGGCTCATGGGCCCAGTTGCTCCGTGGCATGTGGGATCCTCCCAGACCAGGGCTTGAACCTGTGTCCCCTGCATTAGCAGGCAGATTCTCAACCACTGCGCCACCCGGGAAGCCTACAGTGTTCTTTTTTAGACAGACCAGTTATCCAATCTCCTCTTGAGAGTTTCATTTCCCTTTATGCCTCAGGCATTTCTCAAATGAACATCCTTGTTCATGTCAAAGTTCCCCAAGTGGCCACTATAATTTTAATTTATCCTCAGTGAAGTTATGCCAGGAGGTAGCACAAGCTTGTTAGCAGACAAGCCCATGAGAGATTGCTTGACTGTTGATCAAAGGTAAAATATCACTTGTGTTGTGAGTCCTCAACCCTAAGGTTAAGCTGCCTCTACTTGCTGACCTGAGAAATCAGCAGCCACCTGGCTCTCAGAAAGTGTGGAGAGCTCTTTGCCAAAGCCAAGTTCTCATACCCAGAGAAGACTGGGGAAAGTTCTCATAGACAAATAGAAGACAATAGATAAACAGAAGGCAGGACAGGGTGTTAAAAGCCAAATTTCATGAGGGGAGATGAGTCTGATGGGAAACCAAAAATTCCAGGAGACAAATAAACTGATATTGAAGGACCAAAGAAGACAACCAGAATCTAAATTCAGTGTAAAACCACACAATCAGACAGACAAATTTTGAATGTCTTGAGACTCAAGGAATCTCAGATATGCACATTAGTACTATCATAGAGGCCAATCCTTCGTAGGGAGGGATTTGACCAAGTATCAAGAGAATCTCCAAATGTCCTAATCAGGACACCCAGAGCAAATTTGTAGTCTGACCAAGTCAGGGTTATTGGCTCATTGCAACGAAGGAGGTCACACATTGGAGGAATCATGGGGTGTGTCACCAAGACAGGGAAAAGTTATGATACGATTTTGGGGAAGGGTGGCATTAGATGAAATTTATATGAAATAGTATTTTGATATGTTAAAGCAAAGCAGGGCTGTGTGTAAAGGGGCAACATCATGTCTGGATGGCAAAGTGGAAAACTAGGTTTCCTTTCCTTAGAAACTACAAATTAAGATAGATGTGAAATGTTAATATCCCAAACCCCCTTATCTGAATCTGCACCAGGGTTGAAAATTAAGGCAGGTGCTCTGTGTCAGTGTGAATTAGATCCTTCAGGCAAGAGTGGGATGTTTTGTTCTTACTTCAAAAGCAAAGTTTCTGGAAAACAAGATTTCTCAGTTAATAAAGTAATAGTTATGCTAGTGAGTGTCATTCAGACACTTCACAGCTGTAGTGTTTCCTTGGGAAAACTATAATTTTCTGCTAACTTTGCACCTGGCTTTATCTGTGATTGGTGTCTGTTTTCCTATTTTGATGAATGGCATGGCAGATTTTCATTTTTTCAGGTCAAACTAATTTTCACTTTTCCTCTTGTTTTAGTGGCTTGTTGAACTTGCTGGAAAGAAGCTGTGGTGGCAGGGACCTTTCCTGGAAATGATTAATTTCTTTCCTTCTTTCCTGTTTCCCACTTCCTAGCATGGGCTATCTAATTTTAGGGCCCCAGTGCAGCCTGGGGTTGCCACAGAGACCAGAATGAGAAAGCAAGCCTTGGGGTGAGGTATAAAGGAGTATAATGAAGTCTCAGATATGGGGCATGGGAAGGGGCAGCATGCTTCAGGTGCCCTTACTCGTGTCAGACCCTCTTGTTCCTACTCTGTTCCTGGCGGCAGCTTGCAGCCTCTTGCGGTTTTGGTAACTGCTGTGTCAAGATCTGTGCAGGGAGGGTTGGGAAAGCATCACTGTGGTGGTTGACCTTCTGCTCTGGGGAATACTGGGAAAGATGCTGCTCCCTCTGTGTTCCCTTCTGTTCCCACAGCTCCTCTGCTTGAGCCTTCTTTAACTCTGGCCTCCACCCTTTTACCAGACCTTCCAGAAGATGAATAACTAGCCCCTTTGTCTGAGCCCTTTCACTTCTGGCCTATTTATCAGCCTTTCTTCCCAGGACCCTACAGAGTCTCATCTTCCCCTGCTGCTCTCAATTTTGTATCTGACTCTGCTCCTGCATAATGTTTTCTTCTCATGCCTTGCTTTGTTTTCTTCTCTGCCCTGCTCTTCATAATTGGTCCCACTCCCTCATCACTCCTTTCACCTCCATACTGGCCTCTCTGCCACCAGAGGCTCTGTCACTGGCTCCCACATTCTCACTCATCTTTTTTTCCACTCCCATGATGGGCTTCTCCCCTCTGCCTGGGAGTCCTCCTTGCCTTGATCTCTCCTAACATTTCATTTATCCTTATTTTGTCCCATTACCAGCTTTCTCATCTTTTCCATGAAGGTCCTCTCTGCCTCCACTCTGCCCCCCAGGTCCCCTTATTCAATCTCAACACTGCAAATCCCTTTCTGCCTCCAGAGCTACAATCTTAAGTCACCATCTTCTACCCCCATCATTTACCCTTCCTCCTTTCCCCTAGAACACACTCAGATACTAGACTCTCTTCCCCAACAAGATCCCTCCTCTTGCATGATCGTACCCTTTTTGTCAGGAATTCAACCTCTTATCTCTCACAACATCCCATTTGCTCCATGAATCCCACTGATTCATTTGCCTGTCACCCATCATCACTAACAGTCTCTACCCCACCATTGCCAGACTCTACTTTAATACTGACTCAGCTTGGCTTGATTTAAATCCTACTGAACGCTGTCCCAGAGAGCTCATCTTCAGAAAATCCCCTTTGTGTGACTTCTATTGCAAAAGACTTAGGCATTGACTGCTCAAAAACCTTGTCCATTTCAACCTCCTCCTGGGGGCAGCTGTCTGTTAAGGACTTGTTTTTCCCTACCTTCTCATACTGTGATTTCCAGCAGGAGGAGCTTTTTCCTTTCATCCATCAAGTTCTGTCTCTGGGGAGACCCTGCAATCAGGCATGTGGAAGCAAGTAGACGCTCTTTCCTTAGCTCTGCTGTCCAGAAGCTCCTGAAGATATGTCACAAAGAGTGTGGATTTCCAGATTTGGGAGGACAAAGAAGAAGGAATCATTCTAAAACAATGGAGGGCATACTACCAACTTATCTTCTTTAGCATCGCTTGCTGTTGAGCACTACTCCACAGCCCTCCAACCCTTCTAGAGATGTGAAGGCCAACCACAGTAACTGCATAGTCCATAGGAGCCTCCAAATTCCAAAATCTTGCAAGACTCTGCAGCACAAATGTAGCTAGCTCTTCAGAGGTCCCCCTCTCTGCACAGTGAGTCCCTGCTGGCTATCCTTCTGGTCTTTGATAACAGTCCCACACTAGTCTCCCTTTCTCTTATTCAATCTCTAAAGTCCTCCTCCCCCAGTCCAAATGCACTTAACCAATCCCCCATTGCTTCCTCAGCCACAGACTTTGCCCCCACCTTAAAGCCTAGCCCCAGTCCTTGGGGGAAAATTCTAGAGGGAAGGAGCTCACCAAAGAAGGACAGTATCTTCTCTGAGTTGAATTTCCACTTTAGGAATATGATGATGCAGGTGAATTTAGGTATTCTTTCAAAGATTAAACAGTCCAGGGAGATAGTCAAGGCCAAGGAATTCCCCAGCTCCGGAGCAGCCTAGGTCAGCAGAAGCCCTGTGTTCCTAAGCTTCAGGCCCCAAGGAAAAGCCAAAAAAAGAATTTAGCCCCAAAGGATGAGAGGACCTTAAGGAGATCCAAAGATTCAATACATCAAGGAGCGGAGGTAGGATTAGGGATCTTCCAAGCCAGTCACCCTTCCACATTTAGCTGACACTCTAGTGAACAAGACCCCTCCCTAGTTTTTAACCCAGATGTAAAAGAGACTTCAACAAAAAGTCACCTGGAGAAAAAGGATGAGTTGTTTGTTCAGTGGCTTTGTCCCAGGACACAAGGCTAAGGGCAAAAAGTCACTTACAAAAAACTACATCAACTGTGCAATTGAAACCAGTTGAAACCAGAGGAGTCTTTGCGTGAAGGATCCGAGTCATTGTTTGAAGCATTTGGGACACATGAGTAAGAAAAACAAAAGCTCCCTCCCCCTGTGGAGCTTACAGCGTTGGTCCTTGAGTCAGCTCCTTCTCAGCATACTCAAAAACGATATCAAACCTCCTTCACTTTCCTCAAGCTCCTGCCCCTCCCTCCCCCCTCCCTCCCCCAAGCTCCCTCCCCCTGTGGAGCTTACAGCGTTGGTCCTTGAGTCAGCTCCTTCTCAGCATACTCAAAAACGATATCAAACCTCCTTCACTTTCCTCAAGCTCCTGCCCCTCCCTCCCTCCCTCCCCGCAACAGATTTGCTATTTGGCCCACTTCTTTTTTTTGCGGTATGTGGGCCTCTCACCGTTGTGGCCTCCCCTGCTGAGGAGCACAGGTTTCCGACGCGCAGGTTCAGCGGCCATGGCTCACGGGCCCAGCCGTTCTGCGGCATGTGGGGTCTTCCCAGACCGGGGCACGAACCCGTGTCCCCTGCATTGGCAGGCGGACTCTCAACCACTGCGCCACCAGGGAAGCCCTTGGCCCACTTTTGAAGGAATCATAAGCCTTCAGATGGGAACTTTCCATCACCAAATCTTCAAAAATGGTTGCATAGCACCCTCCTTTCCCTCTTCCTTACTGCTATGTAAAGTGGGGGGGTCTTTCTGGGAGGCCTTCCTTGACCCTCCCAAGACCGGATTGGTGCCCTCACTTTCACCATCACAACTCTATTTGTAATTTTGGGCTACTGTCTTGGTCCCCAAAGTACCAGGACCTTCTCTATCACCCTCACTACTGGCCTGGTGTAACGCACCTAGTTAACGGTAAGTCAATAACCGTTTAGACGAACTAACTACCAAGCGTTGCGCAGAACCTCCGCAGGCAGAGAGAGCCCCACCCAGCGTGCTTCGCGAGCCCGGCGGAGGCCTGGAGCGGGACTACATCCAGTGGGACTACCCCTGGGGGTGGGGCCATACCGGGGGCGGGGCCACATCCGGGACAGGGTCCAAGGGCTGAGGGCGGGGCCCGCGTTGGGCTCCCGGCCCGCTTTTAGAGGCGGCGGCAGTTTCTCCTCGGAATCCTGAGCTCGGAAGTCACAGCTCAGGGTCCCCCCTCACAGATGAGGTTGTGACGGGGCTTTCCGGCAGACTGAGGGGTGATTCCACCTCTACTGACTGCGTTGTTCCACTGGCTATCGCTTCACCTCAGCCCACTGGGGCCACACCGTCCAGGCTGCGGCCTCGCAAGGCCCTGAAAGGCCCCGGAGGCCCTGAGCACAGGACCTGCCCTCTCTGCCTGAACTTAAAAAGGACATCTTCGTCACCATCACTGTAACGCCGACTGCTGTCTAGTGGGCTCTGGGCAAGTCCTTGGGCTCCCATACCAGATGTCACCCTCCCACAGGCCTGGAACAGGACGGTACACCGACCTAGTGAGGTGGCCGAGAGGAGTGGAAGGAACCGCGCACCTTTGGTCAGCGCCAGGGCCCAAGGCTGGCCCAGAGGCTCTGCTGCGGTTGCCACCTGGGCTGGTAAGGTCGCAGCTGGCACGCTTCCGGCAGGACCAGTATCCACACCGTGCGGGGTGCTTGCTGCCCACTGGGAGTTGTTTTCTGAGGAGCTGCCGCGAAGGCCCTGCCAGCCAGGCGGCAGGGCTGGTGAGGCCCCGAGGGAAAGGCCTGTGACGGGAAAGGGCAGTGTGACTGCGGAGATGAGACCACGCCTGAGGGGCAGACGCAGGACACTGTGCAGACGGATGCAGGGATCTCACCTCCCTGGGCTGGGCTGAGGCCTCCAACTGACGTGGTGGGGCCGAGGGCACAGAGGCTTGCAGCTGCCTTCACAACAGGTACCGATACAGCCATGCTTCCGTTGCGGGCCCTCAGCGCCAGGTCCTGTGTTACATAGGAACTCTGGCGTGATGTGGGCGTGGTCACTAGAGATGGAAGGAAATACCATGGTTCTTCATTTTGGGGGAACAGGTTGTCTTACTCTTGCCTAAGTGTTTTATAGCGAATTTGCAAGATAGAGAATAGTAGATGGCAGTACCCCATGGACCGCTAAACTCAAAACACGTAATACTAACATTTTGATGTATTTTTCCCCAGCTTTGCTGTGCGTGTTTTCAGTGTTTAAATAATATAAATACATATATTTTTTAAAAGGTGGGAAAACACGTAAGCAATGTCTGTATCATTGTACAGTCTTCCTAAATATCATTTTTAGTGTCTTCCATATTAACCATTCTGTTTTTCTATGATATGTAGGTTTGTTCCAAGTTTTTGATATTGTAAGACGTTACTTAACATGTTTGTGCATGATTGAAGTTGCTTAGAACTGCTTATTCCAAAATCATAAAGCTTTTCTTGAACTTTATTTTCTCATCCAGGGTTCTACCCTTGAGCCACCTCTCTTCTCTTTCTGTAAGTCTCTTAGGCAAGATATCTACCCATGTGGTAGTTATTTCATTACTGACTTCTCCCATTTGCTTCACATTTATACATCCGGATGCTTGCTGAACATTCCCAACCTTGATTTCCCACAGGTACCTCATACCTAAAATCTGTAAATGTAGACCATGGTCTTCCTCTGCCATCAGCCACCCTTGCTTGGCTAGTCCCAGTATCAATTAGTAGCACCTGGTCCCCAAGCCCAATGCATAAGAGCCCTTCTGTGCGCCTCCTCCTCCTTCATCCTTCCCATAATCAGTCAGTCACCAAGTTCTGCTGATTTTACTGGTTACCTATTTCTCAAATTTTAATCTTCTCTTCATTCTTACTACTACCTTGGGAGTTCAGACCTTCATTGTCGTTCACCAAATTATGCCGTGGCTTCTTAACTAATCTCTGATTTAACTAATCCTCTACTTCCTGATTTCTACTTCTTTAGCTTCTGCTACTTTCAACTCTGCAGTTTTTCTACTCCAGTAAACACACCTGTTTTGTTCAGTGCCTCGGCATCCTATTGTTTTTTTGATTGAAGTATAGTTGATTTACATAATTAGTTTCAGGTGTACAGCAAAATGATTCAGATTTTGCGTATATTATACGCACACACATTCTTTTTCAGATTCTTTTCCACTGTAGGTTATCACAAGATATTGAATGTAGTTCCCATGCTGTACAGTAGGTCCTTGTTGTTTATCTATCAATATTTTATATATAGTAGCGTGTATCTGTTAATCCCAAACTCCTAATTTATCCTCCCCCCTTTCCCCTTTGTTAACCATAAGTTTGTTTTCTACATGAGTCTATTTGTTTTGTAAGTTCATTTGTATCATTTTTTTATTCCACATATAAGTAATATCATATAATATTTGTCTTCCTCTGACTTCACTTAGTATGATAATCTCTAGGTCTATCCATGTTGCTGCAAGTGGCATTATTTCATTCTTTTTTATGGCAGAGTAATATTCCATTATATATATATATATATATATACCACATTTTCTTTATCCATTCATCTCTCAATGGACATTCAGGTTGCTTCTGTATTTTTTTTTTTTTTTTTTTTTTTACATACACCCCTCCCCTCCCCACATCTTCTTTATTCATTCATCTGTCAGTGGACATTTAGGCTGCTTCAAGGTCTTGGCTATTGTAAATAGTGCTGCTATGAAAATTGGGTGCATGTATCATTTCCAGTTAGAGTTTTCTCTGGATATATGCCCAGGAATGGGATTGCTGGATCACATGGTAACTCTATTTTTAGTTTTTTTTTTTTTTTTTTTTTTGTGGTACACGGGCCTCTCACTGTTGTGGCCTCTCCGGTTGTGGAGCACAGGCTTCGGACGCGCAGGCTCAGCGGCCATGGCTCATGGGCCCAGCCGCTCTGCGGCATGTGGGATCTCCCCGGACCGGGGCATGAACCCATGTCCCCTGCATCGGCAGGCAGACTCTCAACCACTGCGCCACCAGGGAAGACCTATTTTTAGTTTTTTAAGGAAGCTCCATACTGTTTTCCATAGTGCCTGCACCAATTTACATTCCTGACAGCAATGTAGGAGGGTTCTTTTTTCTCCTTACTCATTTTGATTTCTCTACCTGGAGTTCCTTAGGCAGATAAACACTAGAGTTCTCACAGTCTACTACAGTAGGTCAGGGCTGTGTTTTTTTTTTCAGGGAATTTGTCCATTTCATCCAAGTTGGTGAATTTATTAGCATAGTTTATAATATTTTCTTATTTTTCTAATGTTAGTAGATCTGGTGATTTCCCCTCTTTCATTCTTGATGTTGGTAATTTGTGCCTTCACTTTCTTGATCAGTCTGAGTAGAGGTTTATCAGTTGTCTTTTTTTTTTTTTCAAAGAAACAGCTTTTGGTTTCATTGATTTTCTTCTGTTTTTCTGGTTTTATTTCATAGATTTCTGCTCATATTTTTATGTCCTTCTGTTTGCTCTGACTTTATATTGCCTTTCTTTTTCTAGTTTCTTAAGGTGAATTCTCGTTAGAGCATTGATTTGAGACTATTCTACTCTTCTTAATATAAACTTTTTTTTCTGAAGTTAACATAGCCTCAAGATTTTATTTCCTTTGTAATAAAACAAAAGGTGAAGCCCAGAACAGGATGATTTGGCCTTTTCTCTTGTTGTCTCTTCCCAGTTCATAACGCATGCATCTATTAATAGCTGGCATTCTTTTAGATGTGTAATAGGGCTTAAGGGTTCAAGCCTTAGCACAATTTTCTTTGTAGTTTTAGCCTTTGCTGGAAAATCTGCCTAGCTTGCTCACCATAGCCATTCTACTTCTGTGGTGACACTGCTTTCCCGGGACAGGCCTGAATCCTTGCCCTTCTTGTACTGTGTCATTTTGTGGCGTTGTGCTAGTCACACTTCTTATAGAAAGTCTAGTGGGTCTTAGGAATGTTTACCATGTTTACTGGGGTACTAACACTATAAATTTTGAATGCTTTGAATTTCCCTGTAAACACTGATTTATCTATATCCCACAACTTTTCATGTTTTCATTTTCAATTCAAGTTTTTATAATTTATCATTTGACTTTGAGTGATTTAGAAGTGTGGGAAATTTTCCAAATATCTTTCTATTCTTGATTTCTAATTTAATTATATTGTGAATTCAAAGCATTAATTCAAAGTATTGAGAACACACTTTGTACAATTTCAGTTTTTTAAACTTTGTCGAGATTTGACTTATGACCCAGTATATTCTTGGTGACTATTTCATATTTACATATGACTAACTTATAGCCAACCCTTCATATCCACAGTTCTTCTGTATCCAGGGATCCACACATCCATGGATTCAACCAATCAGGGATTGTGTAGTACTCTAGTATTCACTTTTGAAAAAAAATCCGCATATGAGTGGATCTGCGCAGTTCAAACCCGTGTTTTTCAGTGATCAGCTGTACTTGAAAAGAATGTGTATTCTGCTGTTTGTTGACTAGAATTCTCTATAAATATCAATTAGGTCAAGTTGGTTTATAGTGTTCAGGTCTTCTATGTCCTTACTAATTTCTTTCGGCTTCTTCTATTACTAAGAGGGTCGTTGATGTGTCTGACTATAATCATGGAATTGTCTGTTTCTTTTCTGAGTTCTAGCAATTTTTGCTTCATGCCGTTTTGAAGCTCCAATCTTAGGTGTATATACATTTAGGATTCTTATATCTTGTTGTTGTTGAATTGTCCCCTTTATCATTATGTAATGACTCTCTTTATCTCTGGTAATATTCCTGTTCTGAAGTCTACTTTGTCTAGTATTCATAAGGGCACTCAGCTCTCTGATTAGTGTTTGCATGGTCTGTCTTTTTGCATCATTTTAACCTTTTACTTATTTATATCTTTATATTGAAGGTGAGTTTCCTGTAGACAGCATAATGTGTTGTCTTGCGTTTTTATCCAATCTGACAGTCTCTGCCTTCTAATTGGGGTGTGTAGATTACTTACATTTTTACTATTGATATGGTTACATTTAAATCTACCATCTGGCTAGTCATTTTCTATTTGTTCCATCTGTTCTTTCTTCCTTTCCCTTCTCTTTGCTAACCTGCTTGTGGATTATTTTTTTATGATTCTGTTTTCTCTTCACTCTTGTCTTATTTGTTAAACCTCTTTTTTCTAATAAAAATTTATCTTTATGTTATTTAATATTCATCTTTATCACATTTTTGAATAGTCATCTTCAAATTATACCAGTTCATGTATAGAGTAAGAACTTATCTTTCCCCCCATTTTTTGTGCTATTGTTATATACTTAGGGGCTGTATTATTTCAAAATAATTTAAATTTCTTAAGTAATTTATGATTATATCTTTTGAGTAAAAATATTAAAATATTTCACATAAAGTCCCCTTGACCATCCCTTCCTTGGAGGTAAACAACGTCACCAGTTTGTTACACATCCTTCCAGACCTCTGCTATGTATTTATATATGTGTGTGTGTGTGTGTGTGTATGTGTGTGTGTGTGTGTATGTATATATATATATATATACTTAGAATATGTACAGTTTACTTTTTTTGCATAAGAGATATACTATGCATACCATTCTGTAGCATGCTTCTTTTACTCAACAATATGTCTTGTCAGTCTACCCATATTAGTATTTTTGGATCTGCCTCATTCTTTTGAAGTGCTGCATAGTATTCTATTAAATGGATTTCTCAGAGTTTTATTATTATTATTTTTTTAGTTGATGGACATTTTTTTCTGATTATTCATCATGGTAAATAAGGCCCCAGTGAATATCCTTCTGTATGCCTTATTGTGGACATTTGAAAATGCTTTTCTAGAGTACATACCTAGAAGTGGAATGACATTTCTCATAGAACCCTCCAGCAAGACATAAAGGGGAGAGGAGAGGCAGAAATTAACCCTAGAAGGTTTTAAGGTTGCACTGGGGCTAGTGGGGGTGGTGGGTGTGTCACGGATGTCATAGAGGATTTAAAGCCTTGGAAACCCTTTGGAGAATTTAGTACAGTAATGGTCTCGTCTTTGGAACTCAGGGACTTCTGAGGGAACATGGATTGGTTACTATTTTCATGCCTTGGGTATAAGGAAGAAACTTTTTTTATTCATTGGAGTTAGAAAAGAGAAGGGTGTGACTCATTTTGGTGGTCTATCAGATGGGTTAAATAAGTTGCCCCAAGTCACATGGCTGTCACAGAGGAATGAGCGACAGTCCAGTGGGCTTATGAAAGTTACTAAATTTATTGTTTGGTTGGTTGTATACCTTCATTGTTCACATGGGAAGCAAGGCCTGGAGAGGGAAAGA
>NW_006773642.1:1261996-1268896 GCF_000442215.2 Lipotes vexillifer | reverse complement strand
GGAAAGAGACCCGCTCAAGGTTTCATAGTAAGTCAGTGATACTGCTGACATATTTCAGCCCGGCTGTAAGAGGCAGAAAAGCAGAAATAGGAAGGTGATAGCTTAGTCCAGCTGGGGGGCAGTGGTGGGGGGCGGCCGAGGAGAGAGAGAAGCAAACAACACTTCCACCTACTCTGCCCCCTGCAGCCCACTCTCTTCCTTTCTCCAAATTTTTGTGGACTTCTTTCTTCAGCAGCATCAGAGAAGTCTAAAAAGGAAAACTAAACAATCCAAATTATAAGATAGAGAAAAAACCCATGTCCATGTAAATGTTACCATTCTGCAGCAAAACAAACATGGTAGAAATAATGAGGCTTTGGTTTGGGTCTGCGATGTGGAAGATGGGCATAAGTAGTCACTAAACCAACTAGTGGAGCCACAGTAATTCTGTCCTGGAGGGTAGAGCGAGGGGTACATTACCCAAATGCAGCTATTCAAAAAGTGGTCTAGATTTCCTTGCAATAATCATTAATTTCAGGCAACAAAACAAAATAAAATAAAGAAAACCACAAAGGAGGGGTGGGTCATTAAAACAAAAAAGATGGGCACTCAAAAGACTTCTCACAGCTGGAAAGTTGTGGAGGATGGATTTCAAACTGTCACCAGGTGCTTGCCTACTTTTACAGTAGAGGTCCTCAAACTGACCTGCCCTTAAGCTGACTAAGGATGCCCTTTGAGAAGTGCAGCATCTTGAGATTCTGTCTTTAGAGTTATTGGGGACAGAATATTCTTCAGGTTTGGAAATGCTTGAGGGGAAGTCCCCTAGAGTAGTCTTTCTATCTTGGGATACTTGGGATGCCTTTTAAAAAGCCAGATTCCTGAACTTCCCCGCTCCAACTCCAGTACTGGATCTGTGGGTGGGTCCAGAATCTGCATATTAAACAGTCACCCAGATGATTCTTATGCCTGCCTGCTGACATTTGGCCCAGGATGGGCTTGCCCGATCATTCTGCAGTGATAATGGTACTGTCTTTTTGAAGACCTGCATTAATTATGTCGAACCCCTTTGGTAATTTCACATGGTTGGATCTATCTAGTATCTTTGTTTCCTTTAAATTTCAACTGAGCTCTAGACAATGAGTTTTCTGGATCTTTGTTTGGACACACAGGGTGAAGAGAATTTTTCAGGATGTGAATGTTAACTGACAAGTGACCTAGGACAGTGGTTTCCATATTGATAAGTTTGGAAACATTTCAGGGGGCAACTTAGAATTCTCATTTCTATTTGGAGCCATGAAGTTCAAAGATATATTTTATGAAGTAGCAGGTCTTCAGGTTTTAAAGGTAGTTACATTGTTATTTGTGTTCCAGACCTAATCCCTTTTTCAGAATCTCTACAAACGCACTGGGAGGGGGTTTCTCCCCATATTGCAGATAAGGATTTAAGATGTAAACCTCTTCTGGAATGAGGCAGGAAAATCAACTCTTTAATCAGTCAACACAAAACTCCCAGTAGTGAATTGAGAGGGCCAGGATCACAGACATAATAATTGGGAGAATTAAGCTTTGAATGTATGTCTTTTTTTTTTGCGGTACGCGGGCCTCTCACTGTTGTGGCCTCTCCCGTTGCGGAGCACAGGCTCCGGACGCGCAGGCTCAGCGGCCATGGCTCACGGGCCCAGCCGCTCTGCGGCATGTGGGATCTTCTCGGACCAGGGCATGAACCCGTGTCCCCTGCATCGGCAGGCGGACTCTCAACCACTGCGCCACCAGGGAAGCCCTGAATGTGTGTCTTTTGGAAGCATCTTGGTGCTGTAAAAAAGAGTATTAATTAAATTCAACTTTGATCCTAAATTAGGATTGCTAGTTACTAGTTAGTTATGTGACCCTGGTCCAATCAGGTAATCTCCTAGAGCTATCTGTATTTCTGAAACAAAGAGAATTACATTTTGCTGAGCTGGTGGGGTTGGGGCTTCTGCTGTTTTCGGAGAAGGTGTGTGAGACCCTCAGTGCAGTGCAGTACATGCCCATAGGTGGTGCTAAGTAATGGTTATGATTAGTGAATTCCAGGCTGAAGTTTTTTTTCACAGCAGCTTCTCAGGTCTCCCAGCCTTTTAGACCAGCTGCAACTCTTCCCCTCCTCCCCACACCATCCCCTTCACATGTACAACTGCCCTGGGGCATTTATCCTCCAGGGGCTAATTCTCCATGAAGCTGGCACATCTGTCATGGGCACCAGTAGGTGCCAGCAAAGGCTAAGCTTTCAGAATGGCTGCTTCATTTGATTTTTATCATTCTTCCATCCCCCCAGTGTGACTCATGAAAGCCCAGATGTCCTCTCCTTTCATCCTGAGTGACCTCTGTCTCTCACAGCCTTTCTTGCTTGCTATTCTGAGCCTGGGAGAAAATGCTCAGGGTTACACTGTCAAATATCAATGAAGAGGGCTTCCCTGGTGGCACAGTGGTTGAGAGTCCGCCTGCCGATGCATGGGACACGGGTTCGTGCCCCGGTCCGGGAAGATCCCACATGCCGCGGAGTGGCTGGGCCTGTGAGCCATGGCCGCTGAGCCTGTGCGTCCGGAGCCTGTGCTCCGCAATGGGAGAGGCCACAACAGTGAGAGGCCCGCGTACCGCAAAAAAAAAAAAAAAATCAATGAAGAAACACCTCCTATTTTGGGGATCCTTGTAACAAAACTAATAAACACCAGTGTAGGGACTTCCCTGGTGGCTCAGTGGTTAAGAATCCACCTGCCAGTGCAGGGGACACGGGTTCGAGCCCTGGTCCGGGAATATCCCACATGCCGTGGAGCAACTAAGCCCGTGTGCCACAACTACTGAGCCTGTGCTCTAGAGCTGTGAGCCACAACTACTGAGCCCGTGTGCCACAACTACTGAAGCCTGTGCACTGAGAGCCCATGCTCTGCGACAAGAGAAGCCACTGCAATGAGAAGCCTGCACAAGGCAACGAAAAGTAGCCCCTGCTCGCCGCAGCTAGAGAAAGACTGCGTGCAGCAAAGAAGACCCAACGCAGCTGAAAATAAATAAATAAATTTATAAAAAAATAAATAAACACCAGTGCTACATTTAGGCAGCACTTTACGGTCTACAATGTACTTTCATATCCATTAGCTCATTTAATAGTTGAGAACTTCTGGCAAGGTAGTGTGATGGTTAAGGGTTAGGCTCTGGAGTCTGCAGATTGCCTTTAAATTCCCATCTTCACCTCTTCTCAGCTGAATCATCTTGGGCAAGTAACTCAGCATCTCTGAACGCTGTAGATTTAAGTGGAAAGTACTCAGAACATGGTAATAAGTGCCCAATAATTGTTAACTATTACTTCTGTCATGCCCATTTTACCACATGACCTCAAGTTTTTTTGTAACCTCACCACTGGTCTGTAATCTAATGGGTCAAACCTCACTTTCTTCACTTTTCCTATTATCCCCCTGCCTCCACACCCTCCTCAGCTTTGCTTCCCCCTCACACATAGCCTACAGTGAACATTCCTTTTTCTTTTTTATAAATTTAATTAATTAATTAATTATTGTCTGCTTTGGGTCTTCGTTGCTACGTGTGGGCTTTCTCTAGTTGCGTCGAGCAGGGGCTGCTCTTCGTTCTGGTGTGTGGGCTTCTCACTGCAGTGGCTTCTCGTTGCGGAGCATGGGCTCTAGGCGCATGGGCTTCAGTAGTTGTGGCTTGTGGGCTCTAGAGCGCAGGCTCAGTAGTTGTGGCGCACGGGCTTTGTTGCTCCATGGCATGTGGGATCTTCCTGGACCAGGGCTCAAACCCATGTCCCCTGCATTGGGAGGAGGATTCTTAACTACTGCGCCACCAGGGAAGCCCAATTTTCCTTTTTCTGTTCAGCACAGGCTATCTCAGGCCTTTGCATGGGCTATCCTCTCTGTCCTGAGCCCACATCCTGAGTCCTGGTAAATACCTACTCATCCTTACGGTAGACTGACTCCCTTTTATCCCCAGGCTCCCAGGTTGCTTTCCGTACACCTTGATTATAACAAGACTGAGATTGTCTCTTTTCCTAACGTATCTTTTCATTAGACTGAGTGCTCCCTGGGGAAAGGGATCATATCTTCTCACTTGTGTAACTCCTGTCCCTGATATCTGTGATATGCCAAATAGATGTCGGTTTGAATGAACAAGTGTTATAGAATTCATCAATCCACCTAAAATTGTCTTAGATAAGCATTCAAGTTATTGAGCCCAGAGGCTGTGGAGCCAGTCCTGAAACCTAGGCTCCAGCTGCTAGTCCCCAGGCTCTCTGGGCGCCCCCCAGGCTGCCTCTCATTGTGGTCTCCTGACCTTGCTGTGTAATTTTTCCAACCAAGCTGGACACAGAAAGAAAGAAAAAAAACTAATCATCTGAAAGCACTAGACTTCATATTTACAGGCCCAGTAGAGGTTTTCAGATGACAGCAAGCAGCCAGTGTGCAAAGGCCTGCTTTTAATGTATCAGAAAAGACAAAATTATAGTGTGCCCGCCTTTCATGTGCTGTCTGTTTCGTCTTGCTGAATAAAAGGGAAACTCTGGCTCCAGGCTGATTTTCATTTACAAAAATAGACTAAATTCTAACCCTTAAATTATCAAAAGTGCCATATACTTGACAAGCAGCTAAGCGGAGAGCAGAAACTACCAGGTTAGTAATTAAACAGAGGTTAAGTCAAATTAACAGAGACAGACATTCTTGTCTGGTGGTCAGAACAGAGGCCTGGAGAGCCCTGGATCTGGCCCTGGTACCTGCATGTGTCAGAGTGAAGTCTTGATGGCAACCATGGTTGCCAAGCAGAGACCCCATGGGCTCCCTCCACACCCCCCCCCCACCCCCCGACTTCCTGGCAAGTCTTCTAGTGTGAGAACCGGGGATGTGTTCCTGTTGAGAGATGGGATGGGGGAGGGTAGGCCTGAAAGGAGTCAGGAGGAGGCTGAGGGGACCCAGCTCTCCTCCATTTTCAGAATTTGTTTCCAAGTAACATAAGTGACCATGGAAGAGTTTTTTAAATATAAAATTATTGTAGCTTAGGATCTCTTATAAGTACTTCAATATAAATTATTCATTTACTCAAAACATTGAGTGCTCACAACCATGGACCAAGGTAAATCCTAGCCTTGGGTTGCTGACATGCTGGTAGAGGAAGGCAGACAATAAACAAGCAAATGCATTTCAGGTGGCTCTAAGTGACATGGGTGTAACTATAGTAAAGGAGGAGGATAGGGAGATCAGGAGTAGGAGAGAAGGGAGTTGGGGAGAAGGGGAAGATGGAGTTGCTATTTATATTAGGCAGTCAGGAGAGGCTTTTCTGATAAGGTGATATTTGAGCAGAAATCTACAAGGGGAAGAGAATTTCCTGCAGAAAGAACAGCAAGTGTAAAGGTCTTGAGTTGGATGAGTGCTTAGCAAGTTTGAGGAAAAGCAAGGATCCCAGTGTGGCCAGATCATGGCAAGCAATGAGGGGGTGGTAGGAGATGAGGTTTGAAAAAGATTAAGGGCTACATCATGTAGGCATTCTAAGAACACTGGCTTTTATTCCAAGTTAAAAATGAAGGCTTTGAAGGCTTTTGAGCACATCTTTCATGATTTACAAGGGTCACTTTGGACTGCTGTGTTGAGAGTAGAATGTAGGGAGATGAGAATAAACAGGAAAGGGAGATACAATTGTGGTTTAGGTCCGGTGGTGGTAAAAAGTGGTTGGATTCAGAATAACTTCTCAAAGTAGATCTTGTAGGATTTGCTGATAGTTTGGATCTAGGATGTTAAAGGAAGAAAGGATTCAAGGATAACTTCAGGATTTTGGCCTGATCAAGAGGAATGATGGAGTTCTTTTTTAACGAGATGGAAAGACTTTAGGAAGAACAGGTCTGGGAGATGGAGTACAAATCAAGAATTTGTATTTGGATATGATAATTCTGAGATGCATATTATACCAGTATAACAAGTATTGCGAAGAAGCACAGCTCTTGGAATCAATTGGAATGCAATTTTAATTTTGTTTCCTAATGTCCCTTTAACATTTATTCAGGAGAGGAACAGGTTTCCCTGCCATTGGGTGAAAACTCTGGCAGACACCGTGATTTTTCTGGTCACTCTAAGTCCCATGGTTCTCTTTAAGTAGGAAACCAGACACTTGATTCAGAAACAAGAATGTCCAGTTCAGTTTGTTACTTAATACTTACATCTTCATTAAAAGGTCATGTTTCTTCTGCTTCCAACTTCCTCTACATTAGCAGGTCAGTTACCCCCACTGGGGAAGAAGTTATGGCTGGCTTTTTTCCCTTTCTTGCTTATCATCTCATTAGCTATGGTTTCAGCTGCTCCAGAGTTGGTGTCAACACTCCACTAGGAGGGTAGAGGGGAAAGAGATCAGAAAGTTCTTACTTGTCTGGGACTGTCTTAACATGATTTTACTTTCTCTGGGGCTGGCTAATATTTAAGGCTGTGTCTTCCTTGGTTCTTTTGTAGATTCTGTGGAGGCTCCAGTGCTGTAGCTCCTCTTTTGGCAACTCCACTGGTGTGAGTGATGCATCCTATTCCTCCAACTGCCGTGGGTTTTCCCACAGCTCATTCCACACAGGCTTTCTCATTTACAGTCCCATCACCCCACCAAGCAGAACACTTGAGCTAGGATGATAAGGCTCTTGCTGACTCTCCTGTGTGGCTCGCCTCCTGTCCACAGGAAATATACACCCTGTGCCTTGGCTGTCCCCAAGTGAATCTCTTCTCTGCTGTCACCCACTGCTTTAGCAACCTCTCACCTTTAGATTCCCCAATGGTGGTGGGGGGTCAGACTCCAGTTAATTAAACAGCTCTCCCCACCCCCTTTTTTCAAACTCCAGGGAATGCATATCAACTCTCTGAGTCATCCCCTTTCACTAGGTCTGAGCTGAGGGGGCTTCCCGCCGCGCCCCCC
>NW_006773642.1:1231056-1261910 GCF_000442215.2 Lipotes vexillifer | reverse complement strand
CCGCCCCGTCCTTTCTATTCTCCAGGGAGAGGAGCTATTCACAGCACAGCTTTCTTCAAAGAAAGCCTTTTACATATTCTCCCTCCCTTCAACCTCTGGTAACTGGACCATTTTATGACATTGCTTACAGTGAGGGGTGCAAATTAAACTGTTCTTAGATAACCACTTTGAAAATATTGATTTGCATCAGCCCCTTACTTTAGTATTTGATATCTATTGTGTTGAGGCCTTGGTCTAAACTCCCTTTTTAACATCTTGTTACACTTTTAAAATTTGAGAGTCAACAGCATATGAATTGTGCTTAAAAACCATGAGATTAGAGGAAGTCACCTATGGTGCGAACAGCAAAAATATCTGACGACTGAGCCCTTTCATAAGTTAGAAATGAAGAACCAGCAAAGGATACTGAGAAGGAGCACTCAGAATTTGCCCTGTTTCTGGATTGGCTTAAAAAAAAAAAAACCCTTTAGGCCCTTAGAACTCATCCTCTATTCTGAATTATAATCAATACTGTAGCAATGGCTTTTCCAATAGTAAATTTTCCATTTTTCATGATGCCACTGTTCATATGTAAATGTCTTTGGCATTTACAAAGTGTTCATTATTTCATTTCAACTACCTTTTACCCCTGTGAGGAAGGTTTCATTACAGATGGGGATACTGAGGGCCAAAGAACTTTGAGAGACTTTCCCAAGGTTCAAGGAGTAAGAGGCAGAGGTTGGATTTGAGTTCAGGTCTTTGGCTCCAGGTTTTGAGCTCTTTTTTTCATAGCCACCTCAAAGACACTCATGACAATCATAGTTTTTTAAGGTTTTGCTAAAGTAGACTATTTAATAAATGTGTGGCAAAGGTTTAATCTCACATGCCAGTTCCCTTGCATTAATCAAAGTTACCTGGAGAGCTGTGTTTGCAGGATTCTGAGGTATAATGAGGTTTGGCAGGAAAGAGGACCTTGATCAATTAGTGATGACTGTCATTGGTTGGTAGGGGTTCTGGTGGCATATGTGCCATGCATTTGACATCACTGATTTAATTATTTGGTGTGTGTGTGTGTGTGTGTGTGTGTGTGTGAGAGAGAGAGAGAGAGAGAGAGAGGGAGGGAGGGAGCGGGAGGGAGGGAGGGAGAGGGAGAGAGAGAAAGAGAGATATAGATGTTCTCTGGAACAGTTGTAGTTTCTCAAAACACATTAAAAGAATGGGAAAAGAAAGAAAGAGCAGCCTAAAGCCATATTGGGTTACTGGAGATGACAACATTGTATACATGCATTCTGAGAGCACACATTTTTAAGGATGTGGTGCTGGCAAAGGAAACAGCCTGAACTCAGAACAGCCTTGCAAATAAATAAAACTAGCCACTGTTCCCCAGCATTTTTCTCTCCCAATTCTTATTTTGAGAAATTTTTAACTAGCAGAAAAGTTAAAGAGTAATACAGTGAATGCCCATATATCACTTTCCTAGATTTCCATCATTCATCATTTCCTAGTTAACATTCTCTCTCTGCTTTTATTCCGAATTGTTTGAAAGTAATTTAAAAAATTCACAACACTAAAGCATTCATTTCTTAAGAACAAAGACATTCTCTGACATAATCACAGTACCATTATCATACCTGCAAAAATAATACATAGGCCATATTTAAATTTCCCTAGTTGTCCCTAAAAGTGGGATCAGATTGAATGTACGGCTTTTTGTTCAGACTTTATTTTGGTAAGTGACATATTGTAAGATTTTTCACTTCACTGATAAAATGTCCTTCAAAAATGACCATGTGGGACTTCCCTCATCGTGCAGTGGTTAAGCCTCAGTGCTCCCAGTGCAGGGTACCTGGGTTCGATCCCTGGTCAGGGAACTAGATCCCACATGCATGCCACAACTAAGGAGCCCGCCTGCCGCAACTAAGACCTGGCAGAACCAAATAAATAAACAAAATAAATATTTAAAACAAAAACAAAAATGACCGTGTTATTTCATTACCTAGATAGAGTACGTTTTATTTTACTAGCCCTTTACTTTTGTGCATTTAGTCTCTTTTCTATTTAGTGATTGTTGTTGTAAATGCTGTTGCAGTGAACATCATGGGGACATGGTGCATTGGCCTCAATATATATTCCAACCTCTTTTTTAGGGTCTTCCTATACCAAGAAGACTAAAATTTCCCCAGCCTGCCTTGCAGTTCAAGTTCTAGATGTAATTTAGATTCCACCAATCACTTGCACTTACATAAGATCTGGAAGGCAAAAGCATGATGTAGAGGTCATGCATTTGTTGCCCCTGTGCTTTTCCTGGAAAGTGAGGCCATTTATTATTATTATTTTTCCTGCAGTGCTAGGAACAAATACTCAATTCAGTTACTGGGAAACTTTTAAGTATATTAGAAACAATTTGTGTATGTGAATCAGTTTTTTAAGCTATAAATTTTATGATCTACATACAGATAAGTATTTGCAGTGAAAATTTAGCATTCATATTCAGATGTGCTGTAAATGTAAAAAGTACACTGGATTTTGAAGACTTCGTATGATAAATGTAATATAAGATATGTCACTAATTTTATATTGATTATATTTTGAAATGATAATACTTCAGATATATTGGGTTAAGGGAAATTTGTTATTAAAATTAATTTCATTTAGATTTAACTGTGGCTAGAAAACTTAAAATGACAAATGTGGCTTGCATGATATTTCTGTTGGACAACACTGCTCTAGAATTAGCCATGAAAAAAATTTGTGTTTTCCTAACTAGGGATTTCTAGATCAGAGCAGTCTAAATCGTAGTTCAAATTTCTCAATTTTTTCAAATAAGGAATTTCTGGAGCAACCTATTCTGTATACTAGGCACAGACTTATTTCTGCTTCTTTAAATTAGTGGAGACTCTTGTGGTTGCTCATGGAGGTTTGTTCAGATATTTTGTGAGGAGGCGTCCTCCCTCTATTCTCAGTCCCAACAGCCAGTCTGGCAGGAGTGACCTCCTAACTCTTCTTCCCACCCTCAAGGCTTCCTGGGCTTGTGGACTTGGGCCCCATTTTGACCTGACTTCCGGGATGATTCTATTTGACTCCACACATGCTTGGTTTTGGCACTTGCTGGTGAGGCTCCACCTGGGTCTGTGCTGCCTTGGCTAAATCCCACTGTGTAGGACATGATTGGACATGGCTATGGAAGAAGCTGGATTGTGGGTAATCCACACAGACATTCCTTAAAGCTTGTGTGAAAGTTTAGCACACCCCCAAATAGACATATCTGCTATAAGGTGAGGATTATAAACCCAACAGCTGAAATATATTATAGTCTCAAATAATACCTTGTCATTTAGCCACAATCTCTGATGTTATCTTCCCACCATTTCATATATGCTCCTTAATTTTGTAGTTGTATTCACAGTTGGAAATACAGTTAACTAGCTAAACAGACCACTAAGACTAAAGATTTGCCACTTTTAACACCCCTAATAAGTGCCTTTGTTTTTTTCAAATATATTAAATTTATAAATTTAATTTAAATATTTAATATAAATATATTAAATTTATAAATCCCGCACTTCTTGTCAATAGTATTAATATTTTCATTTTTTGCACTGTCTAGGTGGTGCCATGACGTTTTTTTTTTTTTAATTTATTTATCTTATTTATTTATTTGGCTGTGTTGGGTCTTCGTTGCTGCGCCTGGGCTTTCTCTAGTTGCGGCGAGTGGGGGCTACCCTTCGTTGCGGTGCACAGGCTTCTCGTTATGGTGGCTTCTCTTGTTGTGGAACATGGGCTGTAGGCATGCGGGCTTCAGTAGTTGTGGCACACGGGCTCAGTAGCTGTGGCTTGTGGGCTCTAGAACGCAGGATCAGTAGTTGTGGCGCACGGGCTTAGTTGCTCCGTGGCATGTGGGATCTTCCCAGACCAGGGATCAAACTCATATCCCCTGCACTGGCAGGCAGATTCTTAACCACTGCGCCACCAGGGAGGTCCCCATGATGATGTTTTTGATCTGATATATAAGAGCCTGAAATTTGCGGTTGAAAGTTGGTTTAGGTTGGTTACAGTGTTATGTATAAAAATGGGTTGCTGTTCACTTGAGGCCTGATTGGTCCCTGCTGGATTCTTGAATCCCATACTGGGCAGTCCTGGAGGAAGGCCCTGTGTATTTTTTCTCCTAGGAGAACATGCCTATAATATGGAGGTGGAGGAGGAGAGCTACAGATAAAGACACCTTACCCCATGCTGAACAATTTGTTTTTATTCCCTTATCATCCAGTTTCCTGGAGGCCATGGGTGATTTTCCTGGCCAAGTTTGCCTCGTAAACCAAGGCAATAAAGTGTGTGGGACACTTGCCAAACACGTAAAAACAGACTAAAAAGCTCTTGAATGCCCTTCTTCCTAGCTCCCCACTGGGTGTGGTTGGCATGGTGGTGGGGAGGGAACATCTCCAGTATCTCAGTGGGCATGAACAACATCATATTAATAAATGAGTGGTTAAGAAATTCCCAGTTTTCCAAATAAGATCAGGTTTCAGTCAGAGGGCAGAAACTAAGATCCCTGTGCAAGTGAATGGTTTATCAAATTGTTCTGGGAGTGAAAGCACTTAAACAGTTTATCAGACCCCGTACTTCTCAGCATCAGTCTCTTTGACTCTGAGAAACACCTGGAAAGGGGGATGCCAGATTTGGATTATTTACCATATGATTGGCCCCCTGCTGTTTGCTTTAAACAGTTTACCTCACTGAAACCCCACAGTAGTTCTGCGAGGTGGGATTTATTTTTCCATTAAAATATGAGAAAACCCAGGCTCAGAGAGGTGGTGTATTTGCTGAAAGTCACACAACTGGTCACTAGACATTGCTCTGAAATCCATTTGCTTATGTAACATTAGGAAAACACCTTCAACATTAGAATGAATAATTCCCACTTTGTATCCCTATAGCCTTTCGTACACAATAGAATATAACACACACCATGACTTGTGTTATGCACCCATCTCTCACTGTGTGTAGGTTCCTTGAAGCTAGTGAAGGGGGAAGATACTTTTGGTTCTCCCATCAGCCACTCCTTTCTTCTTCTCTGCCAGTAAGTCTTATTGCCCAGAATATAGTTAGATGACCATACTTAGTTGCAAGGAAGGCTGGGAAGTAGTCTTCCAGCCTAAGTGGGCCATTTCTGCCCTTAATAAAAATTGGATTCTATTGCTAAGGAAGGGAGTTTGGATATGGGGTAGAAAACTAGCAGTTTCTGCATAGTGTATGTCAACTGAAAAAAAAACCACACAAAAGCTGAGAAAGGTGTGTTTTATTTGGTGGTTTTTCTGAGGACTTCAAGCCTGGAAGACAGCCTCTCAGATAGCTCTGAGGGACTGTTCCGAAGAGGTAAGGGAGGAGCCAGGATATATAGGGAGTTTTGCAACAAATACCAGATAATCAAAAGATTACCATTAATTGAAGAAAACCAGATATCTCAAGTTAATGAATTTAGCGCTTTTCTATGTATGGGAAGATGCAACAGTCCGGGATCATTGAAACCATTCCTTTGGTGTGCACCTTAGCTCTTTAGGGCCAGTATCCAATTCTTTCCCATCCAGAGTTCCCTAACCGTTGGGTGCACCGTTGAGGGTGGCTGCAGTGGCTGAGCGCCTGGCAGTGGGCAGCCCCGTTTGTCTCCATCCTGAGTTCCCTCAGGGCTCACCATTAGGGGCAGTGGCTGTAGTGGCTTGATGGCTGCAACATCCTTTGTTTACTGTTATGGGAGGCAAATTTTTCATTCACAGGTACCTTTAAAAATACATATTTTTAAACACCTGTAAAAAAGGTACATTTTCCACACCTCTTTCTACTCCTTTTTCCCTTTAACCTGGACCAATTCACACATTTGTGTTACTTCTAGGCATTGAATTTAGAACCTGGCAGAAACCTCTGTGTAGGCAGCAACCTCCTTTCTTCTCTGGACATTTCTTCCCTGAGGTTATTCTGCATCTGAAGGGGGCTCCCAACCACTGCCCAAATTCTGGAGATTAAGCTGTAACTTCCTGGGAAGTGGTTCCCTTGAATCTGTGCTTGCCCCATTCTTACTTTCTAAAGCATTTCTCCTGTCTTACCAAGTTCCGAAGCTCACGTATATAAAACACAGTTCAATGTGATTTTCACCTTATTTGCAGGAAAATGTCCATTAAGAAAGGTGGGGTGGAGGCATTTGCCACAGCTATTGCATTTGCCTGGAAACTATAGGTGACATAATGTTATAGTTCTTCAAGTAGAAATGCATAAAACCACCATGAGTGTGGTGCCTGCTCTCTTATCTAGCTGCTAGTGCTAGAGCAAATACAGATGCAAGCAAACTGTTGTCTCCACTCCCTTAGGAATGAACTATCTTGGGTCTTTGTTTTAGGTGTTGTGGTTATTGGTATTTGTGTTAGGATTAGCCCATTTAGAGAAGAGACCCATGGAATCTGAGTGAGTGGTTAGAATGAAACTATTTGCCACTTAAAAAAAATTATTTGTTTGTTTGTGTTAATTTTTCCCAGCAGTTTCTTTGATTCTTGGGAAGGCTTTTAGGGAATTGGTGAAATTTGGGCTATTTCCAAAGACTTCTCCAGTTGTTTTCCACAGGAAATATAAAAGCACACATTTAATTTTAGTTCACTTGGAAGTACTTCAGGAGACAGATCTACTGTGGATATAGAGAAGAATGTATAAACAAACAAACAAACAAACACTTAAAAAACAAACCAAGGAATGGTCCATGCGCCCTTGAAAAGAATGTGTATTCTACTGCTTTTGGATGGAATGCTCTAAAAATATCAATTTAGTCCATTTGGTTTAATGTGTTATTTAAGGCTTGTGTTTCCTTATTGATTTTCTGCCTGGATGATCTGTCCATTGATGTAAGTGGGGTGTTAAAGTCCCCTGCTATTACTGTGTTACAGTCGGGGCCCCTCACTGTCGTGGCCTCTCCCGTTGTGGAGCACAGGCTCTGGACGCGCAGGCTCAGCGGCTGTGGCTCACAGGCTTAGCCGCTCCGTGGCACGTGGGATCTTCCTGGACCGGGGCACGAACCTGTGTCCCCTGCATCGGCAGGTACACTCTCAAACACTGCGCCACCAGGGAAGCCCCCTTTTATGTCTTTTAATATTTGCCTTATATATTGAGGTGCTTCTATGTTGGGTGCACATATATTTATAATTTTTATACCTTTTTCTTGGATTGCTCCCTTGATCATTATGTACTGTCCTTCTTTGTCTCTTGTAACAGTCTTCATTTTAAAGTCTGTTTTGTTGGATACGAGTATTCCTACTCCAGCTTTCTTTTGATTTCCATTTGCATGGAATACCTTTTTTCCATCCCCTCACTTTCAGTTTGTATGTGTCTATAGATCTGAAGTGAGCCTCTTGTAGACAGCAGATATACAGGTCTTGTTTATATATCCATTCAACCAGTCTTTGTCCTTTGGCTGGAGCATTTAGTTCATTTACATTTAAGGTAATTATTGATATTTATGGTCTAATTGACATTTTGTTAATTCTTTTGGATTTGTTTTCATAGGTCTTTTGTTGCCCTTCTTTTATTCTCTTCTCTTGTGATTTGATGACTATCTTTACTGTTATGTTTGGATTCCTTTTTCTTTTTTGTGTGTATATCTATTATAGATTTTTGGTTTATAGTTACCATGAAGTTTTGGTATAGCAGAATATATATATATATATGGGATTTATTTTTAACATCTTTGTTGGAGTATAATTGTTTTACAATGTTGTATTAGTTTCTGCTGTATAACAAAGTGAATCAGCTATACGTACACATATATACCCATATCCTGTCCCTCTTGAATCTCCCTCCCACCTCCCTATCCCACCCCTCTAGGTGGACACAAAGCACCGAGCTGAACTCCCTGTGCTATGTAGCTGCTTCCCACTAGCTATCTGTTTTACATTTCGTAGTGTATATATGTCCATGCCACTCTCTTACTTCATCCCAGCTTGCCCTTCCCCCTCTCCTTGTCCTCAAGTCCATTCCCTATGTCTGTGTCTTTATTTCGGTCCTGCCCCTAGGTTCTTCAGAACCTTTTTTTTGAAGATCCCATATATATGTGTTAGCATATGGTATTTGTTTTTCTCTTTCTAATGTACTTCACTCTGTATGACAGATTCTTTGTCCATCCACCTCACTACAAATAACTCAATTTCATTTCTTTTTATGGCTGAGTAATATTCCATTTTATATATGTGCCACATTTTCTTTATCCATTCATCTGTCGAGGGACACATAGGTTGCTTCCATGCCCTGGCTATTGTAAATAGTTCTGCAATGAACATTGTGGTACATGACTCTTTTTGAGTTATGGTTTTCTCAGGGTATATGCCCAGTAGTGGGATTTCTGGGTCATATGGTAATTCTATTTTTAGTTTTTTAAGGAACCTCCATACTGTTCTCCATAGTGGCTCTATCAATTTACATCACCACCAAGAGTGCAAGAGGGTTCCCTTTTCTCCACACTGTCTGCAGCATTTATTCTTTGTAGATTTTTGGATGATGGCCATTCTGACTGGTGTGAGGTGATACTTCATTGTGGTTTCGATTTGCATTTCTCTAGTGATCATTGATGTTGAGCATCCTTTCATGTGTTTGTTGTCAATCTGTATATCTTCTTTGGAGAAATGTCTGTTTAGGTCTTCTGCCCATTTTTGGATTGGCTTGTTTGTTTTTTTGATATTGAGCTGCATGAGCTACTTGTATATTTTGGAGATTAATCCTTTATCAGTTGCTTCGTTTGCAAATATTTTCTCCCATTCTGAGGGTTTTCTTCTTGTTTGGCTTATGGTTTCATTTGCTGTGCAAAAGCTTTTAAGTTTCATTAGGTCCCATTTGTTTATTTTTGTTTTTATTTACGTTTCTCTAAGAGGTGGGTCAAAAAGGGTCTTGCAGTGATTTATGTCATAGAGTGTTCTGCCTGTTTTCCTCTAACACTTGTATAGTGTCTGGTCTTACATTTAGGTTTTTAATCCATTTTGAGTTTATTTTTGTGTATGGTGATAGGTAGTGTTCTAATTTCTTTCTTTTACATATAGCTGTCCAGTTTTCCCAGCACCACTCATTGAAGAGGCTGTCTTACGTTCATTGTATATTCTTGCCTCCTTTATCAAAGATAAGGTGACCGGGCTTCCCTGGTGCAGTGGTTGAGAGTCCGCCTGCTGATGCAGGGGACATGGGTTCGTGACCCGGTCCAGGAGGATCCCACATGCCGCAGAGAGGCTGGGCCCGTGAGCCATGGCTGCTGAGCCTGCACGTCCATAGCCTGTGCTCCGCAGCAGGAGAGTCCCCAGCACCACTTATTGAAGAGGCTGTCTTTTCTCCATTGTTTATTCTTTCCTCCTTTATCAAAGGTAAGGTGACCATATGTGTGTGGGTTATCTCTGGGCTTTCTATCCTATTCCATTGATCTATATTTCTATTTTTGTGCTAGTACCATACTGTCTTGATTACTGTAGCTTTGTAGTATAGTCTGAAGACAGGGAGCCTGATTCCTCCAGCTCCGTTTTTTCTTTCTAAAGATTGCTTTGGCTATTCTGGGTCTTTTGTGTTTCCATACAATTGTGCAATGTTTTGTTCTAGTTCTGTGAAAAATGCCATTGGTAGTTTGATAGGGATTGCATTGAATTTGTGGATTGCTTTGGGTAGTATAGTCATTTTCACTATGTTGATTCTTCCAATCCAAGAACATGGGACATCTCTCCGTCTGTTTGTATCATCTTGAATTTCCTTCATCGGTGTCTTATAGGTTTCTGCATACAGGTTTTGTCTCCTTAGGTAGGTTTATTCCTAGGTATTTTATTCTTTTTGTTGCTATGGTAAATGGGAGTGTTTCCTAATTTCTCTTTCAGATTTTTCATCATTGGTGTATAGGAATGCAAGAGATTTCTGTGCATTAATTTTGTATCCTGCTAGTTTACCACATTCATTGATTAGCTCTAGTAGTTTTCTGATCGCGTCTTTAGGATTCTCTATGTATAGTATCATGTCATCTGCAAACAGTGACAATTTTACTTCTTCTTTTCCGATTTGTATTCCTTTTATTTCTTTTTCTTCTCTGATTGCTGTGGCTAAAACTAAAACTATGTTGAATAATAGTGGTGAGAGTGGACAACCTTGTCTTATTCCTGATCTTAGTGGAAATGGTTTCAGTTTTTCACCATTGAGAATGATGTTGGCTGTGGGTTTGTGATGTATGGCCTTTATTATGTTGAGGTAAGTTCCCTCTATGCCTACTTTCTGGAGGGTTTTTAATCATAAATGGGTGTTGAATTTTGTCAAAAACTTTTTTTGCATCTGGTGAGATGATCATACGGTTTTTCTCCTTCAATCTGTTAATATCGTTTATCACATTGATTGACCCTTGCATTCCTGGGGTAAACCACACTTGATCATGGTGTATGAGCCTTTTCATGTGTTGTTGGATTCCGTTTGCTAGTATTTTGTTGAGGATTTTTGCATCTGTGTTCATCAGTGATATTGGCCTATAGCGTACTTTTTTAATGACATCTTTTCTGGTTTTGGTATCAGGGTGATGGTGACCTCATAGAATGAGTTTGGGAGTTTTCCTCCCTCTGCTATATTTTGGAAGAGTTTGAGAAGGATAGGTGTTAGCTCTTCTCTAAATGTTTGATAGAATTTGCCTGTGAAGCCATCTGGTCCTGGGCTTTTGTTTGTTGGAAGATTTTAAATCACAGTTTTAGTTTCAGTGCTTGTGATTAGTTATTTTATATTTTCTGTTTCTTTCTGGTTCAGTCTTGGAAGGTTGTGCTTTTCTAAGGTTTTTTCCATTTCTTCCAGGTTGTCTATTTTATTGGCATAGAGTTGCTTGTAATAATCTCTCATGATCCTTTGTATTTCTTCAGTGTCAGTTGTTACTTCTCCTTTTTCATTTCTAATTCTACTGATTTTAGTCTTCTCCCTTGTTTTCTTGGATGAGTCTGGCTAATGGCTTATCAATTTTGTTTATCTTCTCAAAGAACCAGCTTTTAGTTTTATTGATCTTTGCTATCATTTCCTTAATTCCTTTTTCATTTATTTCTGCTCTGATCTTTATGATTTCTTTCCTTCTGCTAACTTTGGGTTTTTTTTTGTTCTTCTTTCTCTAATTGCTTTAAGTGTAAGGTTAGGTTGTTTAATTGAACTTTTTATTTTTTCTTCAGGTAGGAGTGTACTGCTATAGACTTCCTTCTTAGAACTGCTTTTGCTGCATCCCATAGGTTTTGTGTCATCATGTTTTCATTGTCATGTGTTTCTAGGTATTTTTTTAATTTCCTCTTTGATTTCTTCAGTGATCTCTTGGTTATTTAGTAGTGTATTTTTTAGCCTCCATGTGATTGTATTTCTAACAGATTTTTTCCTGTAATTGATATCTAGACTCATAGCGTTCTGGTTGGAAAAGATACTTGATATGATTTCGATTTTCTTAAATTTACCAAGGCTTGATTTGTGACCCAAGTTATGATCTGTCCTGGAGAATGTTCCATGAGCACTTGAGAAGAAAGTGTATTCTGTTGTTTTTGGATGGAATGTCCTATAAATATCAAGTTAAGTCCATCTTGTTTAATGTATCATTTAAAGCTTGTGTTTCCTTATTTATTTTCATTTTGGATGGTCTGTCCATTGGGGAAAGTATGCCGTTAACATCCCCTACTATTGTTGTGTTACAGTCAGTTTCCCCTTTTATGGCTGTTAGCATTTGCCTTATGTGTTGAGATGCTCCTATGTTGGGTGCATAAATATTTACAATTGTTATATCTTCTTCTTGTATTGATCGTTTGATCATTATGTCATGTCCTTCTTTGTCTCTTGTAATAGTCTTTATTTTAAAGTCTATTTTGTCTGATATGAGAATTGCTATTCCAGGTTTCTTTTGATTTCCATTTGCATGGAATATCTTTTTCCATCCCCTTCCTTTCAAATTGTATGTGTCTCTAGGGCTGAAGTGGGTCTCTTGTAGACAGCATATATATGGGTCTTCTTTTTGTATCCATTCAGCCAGTCTGTGTCTTTTGGTTGGAGCATTTAATCCGTTTACATTTAAGGTAATTATTGATATGTATGTTCCTATTCCCATTTTCCTAATTGTTTTTGGTTTGTTATTGTAGGTCTTTTCCTTCTCTTTTGTTTCTTGCCTAGAGAAGTTCCTTTAGCATTTGCTGTAAAGCTGGTTTGGTGTTGCTGAATTCTCTTAGCTTTTGCCTGTCGAATCTGAATGAAATCCTTGCTGGGAAGAGTGATCTTGGTTGTAGGTTTTTCCCTTTCATCACTTTAAATATGTCCTGCCACTCCCTTCTGGCTTGCAGAGTTTTGGCTGAAAGATCAGCTCTTAACCTTATGGGAATTCCCTTGTGTGTTATTTGTTGCTTTTCCCTTGCTGCTTTTAATATTTTTGTGTGTGTTTAATTTTTGATAGTTTGATTAATATGTGTCTTGGCGTGTTTCTCCTTGGATTTATCCTGTATGGGACACTCTGTGCTTCCTGCACTTGATTGACTATTTCCTTTCCCATGTTAGGGAAGTTTTCAACTATAATCTCTTCAATTATTTTCTCAGTCCCTTTCTTTTTCTCTTCTTCTTCTGGGACCCCTATAATGCAAATGTTGGTGTGTTTAATGTTGTCCCAGAGGTCTCTAAGACTGTCCTCAGTTCTTTTCATTCTTTTTTCTTTATCCTGCTCTGTGGTAGTTATTTCCAGTATTTTATCTTCCAGGTCACTTATCTGTTCATCTGCCTCAATTATTCTGCTATTGATTCCTTCTAGAGAATTTTTAATTCCATTTATTGTGTTGTTCATCATTGTTTGCTCTTTAGTTTTTCTAGGTCCTTGTTAAATGTGTCTTTTATTTTCTCCATTCTATTTCCAAGATTTTGGATCATCTTTACTATCATTACTCTGAATTCTTTTTCAGGTAGATTGCCTTTTTCCTCTTCATTTGTTTGGTCTGGTGGGTTTTTACCATGCTCCTTCACCTGCTGCGTATTTCTCTGTCTTCTCATTTTGCTTAACTTACTGTGTTTGGGGTCTCCTTTTCGCAGGCTGCAGGTTCATAGTTCCCATTGTTTTTGGTGTCTGCCCCAGTGGGTAAGGTTAGTTCAGTTGGTTGTGTAGGCTTCTTGGTGGAGGGGACTGATGCCTATTCTGGTGGCTGAGGCTGCATCTTGTCTTTGGTGGGCAGGACTGCGTCTGCTGGTGTGTTTCGGGGTGTTTGTGAACTTACTATGATTTTAGGCAGCCTCTCTGCTAATGGGTGGGGTTGTGTTCCTGTGTTGCTAGTTGTTTGGCATGGTGTGTCCAGCACTGGAGCTTACTGGTCGTTGAGTGGAGCTGGGTCTTAACATTGAGATGGAGATCTCTGGGAGAACTCTCGCCAATTGATATTACATGTGGCTGGGAGGTCTCTGGTGGACCAATGTCCTGAACTTGGCTCTCCTACCTCAGAGGCTCAGGCCCGACACCTGGCTGGAGCACCAAGGCCCTGTCAGACACACGGCTATATTCAGACACTTCCAGTTATTCCACTGATGATTATCTGGTTGGTGGATACTCCATGACCTCTCTGCATCTACTGCTTTCCTTTTGGCTTGTTCCCTGCTCTGTTAGCACCTTCAAATCCTTATTCTTATTCAGAAAGTTCTGAACATATACGATGGAAATTTTCAAGAAGAATATATGCAGTGGATTCTCTGTTTAATTTTCAAGTGTTTCAGGGCTGGCCAAGGAGACTCCTGAGGTGGATACCAGAAACACCATTGAGAAGGGAATACATCAGTGCTGAAGCCTCTGGGTACCTGATTACCTCAACATCACTGGCGGTGGCATGAGCAGGAGCCCAGGGTGCGGGGGCCAGTGATGGGTTACGCTGGGCCACAGGGTGTCTCCTGCAGTCCCGGTAGCAGTTGGTGCAGTAGTTTCAGACGTCTGGGCTTGGGCTCCGCGGAGAGCAAGGCTGCTTGAATGCGAGCGAACCAGCGGGGCTGTGCGTGCGCACATGAGAGTAAGATGCGGGTGAGCCCTACAGGCAGGTGGCCAGTGGCGGTGGCAGCAGCCTATGTGATTGTTTTAAGTTGCTCATCTCTTCATTTCAAATGCATTTAAAAAACCCTGCATTTGTACTCTCCTCCCGTAACAATTACTTTTTTTGATATCATACTTTACATCTGATTGTTTTGTGTATCCCTTAACTGCTTATTATGGATATAGATGATTTTACTACTTTTGTCTTTTAACCTCTCTGCTAGCTTTGTGTGTGGATGGTTTCCTACATTTACTGTATGCTTGCCTTTTATTGGTGAGCTTTTTCATTTTGTAATTTTCTTGTTTCTAGTTGTAGCCTTTTCTTTTTTGCCCAGAGAAGTTCCTTTAGCATTTGTTGTACAGCTTGTTTGGTGCTGCTGAATTCTTTTAGCTTTTGCTTGTCTGTGATTTCTCTATCAAATCTGAACAAGAGCCTTGCTGGGCAGAATATTCTTTATTGTAGATTTTTCCCTTTTATCACTTTAAATACATCATGCCACTCCCTTCTGGCCTGCAGAGTTTCTGCTGAAAAATCAGCTTATAGCCTTATGGGAGTTCCCTTGTATGTTATTTGTTGGTTTTCCCTTACTGCTTTTAATATTCTCTTTACCTTTAATTTTTGTTATTTTGATTACAATGTATCTTGGTGTGTTCCTCTTTGGGTTAATGCTGTATGAGACTCTCTGTGCTTCCTGGCTTTGGGTGACTGTTTCTCCAGGATAGATCACATGCTAAGCCACAAAACAGGCTTTGGTAAATTTAAGAAAATTGAAATCATATCAAGCATCTTTTCTGACCACAATGCTATTAGACTGGAAATCAACTACAAGGAAAAAACAGCCAAAAAACCACAGCACATGGAGGCTATACAACATGCTACTAAACAACTGGATCACTGAAGAAATCAAAGATGAAATAAAAAATATCTAGAGACAAATGAAAATGAAAACATGATGATCCAAGACCTGTGGAACACAGCAAAAGCAGTTCTAAGAGGGAATTTTATAGTAATAGAAGCTTACCTCAGGAAATAAGAAAAATCTCGAATAAACAACCCAACCTTACACCTAAAGCAACTAGAGAAAGAAGAACAAATGAAGCCCAAAGGTATAGAAGGAAAGAAATCATAAAGATCAGAGCATAAATAAATGAAATAGAGAGTAAAAAACAATAGAAAAGATTAATGAAACTAAAAGCTGCTTCTTTGAAAAGATAAAGAAAGTTGATACATTTTTAGCCAGACTCATCAAGAAAAAAAAGGGAGAGGGCCCAGACAATAAAATCACAAATGAAACAGGAGAAGTTACAACTGACATCACAGAAATACAAAGAATCATAAGAGACTACCATGAGCAGCTATATGCCAATAAAATGGACAATCTAGAAGAAATGGAAAAATTCTTAGAAAGGTACAATCTTCCAAGACTGAACCAGGAAGAAACAGAAAATATGAACAGACCAGTTACCAGTACTGAAATTGAATCAGCAATTTAAAAACTCCCAGCAGGGAATTCCCTTTAGGTCCAGTGGTTAGGGCTCAGCGCTTGGGTTCAATTGCTGGTTGGGGAACAAAGATCCCACAAACCATACAGCCTGGCAAAAAGAAAAAAAAAGAAAAACCAAAAAACCAAAAAAAACCCCCAAAACCCCACCAAAATAAAACAAAAGCATAAAAACCAAAACCCAAAAAAAACCAAAAAATAAAAACAAAACCAAAAACTCCCATCAAAAACAAGTCCAGGACTAGATGGCTTCACAGGTGAATTCTACCAAGCATTTAGAGTAGAGTTAACACCTATCCTTCTGAAACTTTTCCAAAAAACTGGAGAGGAAGGAATACTTTCAAATTCATTCTATGAGGCCACCATCATCCTGATACCAAAACCAGACAAAGATATCACAAAAATGAGAATTATAGGCCAATATCACTGATGAACATAGATGCAAAAATCCTCAACAAACTACTAGCAAACCAAATCCAACAATACATTAAAAGGATCATATACCATGATCAAGTGGGATTTATTTCAGGGATGCAAGGATTTTTCAATATCTGCAAATCAATCAGTGTGATACACAACATTAACAAATTGAAGAACAAAAACTGTATGATCATATCAATAGATGCAGAAAAAGCTTTTGATGAAATTCAACACTGATTTATGATAAAAAAAAACTCTTCAGAAAGTGGTCATAGAGGGAACATAATAAATGTACCTCAACAATAATACCTCAACATAATAAAGGCCATATATGACAAATCCACAACTTACATCATACTCAGTGGTGAAAAGCTGAAAGCATTCCCTCTAAGATCAGGGATAGGACAAGGATGCCCACTCTCACCCCTTTTATTCAGTATAGTTTTGGAAGTTCTAGCCACAGCAAGAAAAGAAAAAGAAATAGAAAAAAAAGAAAAGAAGAGAAGAAAAAGAAATAAAAGGAATTCAAATTGGAAAGAAGTAAAATTGTCACTGTTTGCAGATGACTTGATACTATATATAGAAAATCCTAAAGACACCACCAGAAAACTATCAGAGCTCATCAATGAATTTGGTACAGTTGCAGGATATAAAATTAATATACAGAAATCTGTTGCATTTCTATACACTAACAATGAAATATCAGAAAGAGAAATTAAGGAAACAATCCCATTTACCATTGCATCAAAAAGAATAAGATTCCTAGGAATAAACCTACCTAAGGAGGCAAAAGACCTGTACTCTGAAAACTATAAGACACTGATGAAAGAAATTGTAGATGACACAAACAGATGGAAAGATATATTGTGTGCTTTGATTGGAAGAATCAGTATTGTTAAAATGACTGTATTACCCAAGGGAATCTACAGATTCCCTTCGCAATTCCTATCAAATTAGCGATAGCATTTTTCACAGAGTTCAAGCAAAAAATTTAAAAATTTGTATGGAAACACAAAAGACTTCAAATAGCCAAAACAATCTTGAACAAGAAGAATGGAGTTGGAGGAATCATGCTCCCTTGACTTCAGACTATACTACAAAGCTACAGTAATCAAAACAGTATGATACCAGCACAAAAAGAGACATATAGATCAATGGAACAGGATCAAAAACCCACACACTTACGGCCAATTAATCTGTGACAATTAATCTGTGACAAAGGAGGCAAGACTATACAACAGAGAAAAGACAGTCTCTTCAGTAACTGGTGCTGGGAAAACTAGACAGCTACATGTAAAAAAATGAAATTAAAACATTCTGTAACACTATACACAAGAATAAGCTCAAATGGATTAAAGACCTAAATATGAGACTGGATACTATAAAACTTCTTGAGGAGAATATAGGCTGAACACTCTTTGACATAGATTGCAGCTATAATTTTTTGGGTCTGTCTCCTAGAGTAATGGGAACAAAAGCAAAAATAAACAAATGGGACCTAATTAAACTTAAAAGCTCTTGCACACCAAAGGAAACCAGAAACAAAACAAAAAGACAACCTATGGAATGGGAGATATATTTGCAAACGATGAAACTGACAAGGGATTAATTTCCAAAATATACAAACAGCTCATAGAGCTCAATATTAAAAAAACAAACAACTCAATCAGAAAATGGACAGAAGACCTAAATAGGCATTTCTCCAAAGAAGACATATAGATGGCCAACAGGCACATGAGAAGATGCTCAACATCACTGATTATTATAGAAATGCAGATCAAAACTACAATAAGGTTATATCATTTCATACCAGTGAGAATGGCTGTTAAAGTCTACAAATAATAACTGCTGGATAGAGTGTGGAGAAAAGGGAACCTTCCTACACTGTTGGCGGGAATGTGAATTGGTACAGCTGCTATGGAGAACCGTATGGATGTTCCTTAAAAAACTAAAAATGGAGTTGCCATATGATCTAGCAATCCCACTCCTGGGCATATATCTGGAAAAAATGAAAACTCTGATTCGAAAAGATACATGGACCCCAGTGTTCATAGCAGCACTATTTACAATAGCCAAGACATGAGAGCAGCCTAAATGTCCATTGATAGATGAATGGATAAAGAAGATGTGGTATATATATACAGTTGAATATTATTCAGCCACAAAAAAAGAATTGAATAATGCCATTTGCAGCAACATTGATGGGCCTAGAGATTATCATACTAAGTGAAGTAAGTCAGGTAGAGAAAGACATATTATGTGATATCACCTATATGTGGACTCTGAAAAAATGATACAAATGAACTTATTTACAAAACAGAAATAGACTCACAGACATAGAAAACAAACCTATGTTTACCAAAGGGGAAGGAGAGGGAGGGATAAATTAGGAGTTTGGGATTAACAGATACACACTACTATATATAAAATAGAGAAAAAACACTGACCTACTTTATAGTACAGGGAACTATATTCAGTATCTTTTAATAACCTATAATGGAAAAGAATCTGAGAAAGAATATGTATATAATATATATAATACACTTAATATATATAACTGAATCACTATGCTGTACACCTGAAACTAACACAGCATTGTAAATCAACTATACTTCAATATAAAGGTTTTTGTTTTGGGGAAAAACATGATAAAATGTGCAATAAAAACATGTACTTTGAATGAAAACAAACAAAGCAGGGAATGAGTAGTTTCATGTTGTTTTACTGAAACCCAGTTAATACTAATCATGCCTACCATTATCTGAAGTTCTACTGTTTTTTGGCAGGCAGGATTTCTTGGTAGGCTGGCTCTGTAGAGGTGTGATGTTGGATTCATCTTGATCCTTTTAGTGACCAGCACAACCGGGGCCCAGGACATGTGTGTTGAATTGAATGGGCACTAACAGTAGAAAGTTTCATTAATAAACCTAATTGTCTTAAAACTTTGAGGATAACATTATAGACTTCTGGCCATTCTGTGGGGGAATCAGTTTGCAATTAGCCTCACATGTATTATTGCTTTCAGTTCTAATTGTTTATGAGCTTTAAGCAAATGGTTTGGCTCTGAATGAGAGAGTCATTGACCATAGATGAATGAAAATGTTTGACTTTTCTGCACTGTGTTTATGGGTCTCTATCATATATATTATAGCAGGACCCAAGGTTAATCAATTATTTTGACCCAGAGAATTGTAATCAGCAACTTTCGACGTAAGTAGGGACATAAGTGATTCTACACAGTGGTAGAATAAATAGAAATTTGAATTTGTTAATTGGCAAAATGGGCCCTGTGCTTCATGTCAGTCTTATAACCAACTGGGCAACCTTCTGACTATCCAGTTAAAAATATCAATAATTAGGGACACTTTGTAGCAGTCCATCTCATATTTTTATATTAGTAGCTGAGAAATAATAGAAAAACTATATAGATAGTAGTGTCTGCCCCTGGTTCCTGGCACAGAGCTCCTAAAATCCTTGCAATTTCCTAAGTGATAAGAGGACTAGGAACATCTTTTGTTTTACTGTTTGGCCTTTGACCCCGGTTCCTGACACAGAGCTTCTAAATCTCTTGGAATTTACTGGGTTAGAGCAGTATCTTTTGTTTTCATTAGATGACTCATGGTGGGCTGCTGGATGGGGGCTGGTTACCAGAAAGACTAAGCCATGATTAGAAGCTTGGAATTTTCAGCCTAGTCCCCATTCTCCAGAGAGGGGAGACAGACTGGAAATGGACTTAATTATCAATCATGCTTACATAATGAGTCCTCCATAAAAATCCCCAAGTATGGAGTTTGGAGAGCTTCCAGGTTGGTGAACACATCCATGTACTGCTAGGGTGATGCACCCCAGCTCCACAGGGACAGAAGCTCCTGGGCTTGGGACCTCCCAGACCAGGCCCTGTGTGTCTCTTCATTTGGTTACTCATCTGTGTCCTTTATCATATCCTTTAATATAATAACCTGGTAAAAAGGAGCTTATTTGCAAAACAGAAGTAGAGTCGCACATGTGGAAAACAAACTTGTGGTTGTCGGGGGTTGGGGGGGTGAAGCGGGGGGCGGGTGGCAGCGGGGATGGAGGGGTGGATTGGGAGATTGGGGTTGACATGTGCACACTACTGTATATAAGATGGATAACTAATAGGGTCCTGCCGTGTAGCACAGGGAACTCTGCTTGATACTCTGCTGTGACCTATATGGGGGGGAATCTAAAAAATAGTAGATATATGTATATGTGTAGTTGATTCACTTTGCTGTGCAGCAGCAACTAGCACAACATTGTGGATCAACTATACTCCAATAAAAAATAAAATAACAATAGCATATATTATAATATATAATAACCTGGTAAGTGAGTGTTTCCCTGAGTTCTGTGAGCTGTTCTAGCAAATAATTGACATCTGAAATTGGGTGGGGGGCAATCTTCTGGGACTGAGCCCTTAACATGTGGGATCTGATGCTATCTCCAGGTAGATGGCGTCAGAATTGAGTTAAATTATAGGGCACCCCGCTACTGTCACAGAATTGGTTGTTGTGGGAAAAACTCTCACACATCTGGTGTCAGAAGAGTTGTGAATGTGATAGTATTGAGGGAATAAAAGAAAAACACAGTGTAGGTTTTCTTCAGTAGCCTATGGCGATATAACCAAATTTGTCAGATATTTGAAAAACTTATTTATTAAAGATAATTATATTTAGGAAAAACATACAAATTATATATGTATAGCTCGAATTTTCACAGATGGAACCCAGTCTTGTAATCAGCACTCAGATTAAGAAACAGAACATCACCAGTACCCTGGAAAATTCCCTCCTCCTCCCTCTAAGTCTGCCACTGTTATTTTGTTTTTGATAGACATACAAGTATACCTTTTTCTTAAACACAAAAGGAAGAAAATCCTTCTTTGTTGTCATCTATTCTTAATACTATCCAAAAGTAAATGAGTTCTACCAAAGGCAAAGCCATTCCTTGAATTATTCTTAATAATAACAGTAATAATAATAATGATGATGATAGTTTAAAAGTAGCTTTATATTTCCACTTACATTACTTTAAAAGCAGCTTTACCTTTATTTTCTCATTTTGTTTTCACGACTGCCACTGAGGTAGGGATTATTTTCACCACTTTATACATAAGCAGGGGGACTAGGAAGGTCACACAGCCTGTAAGGGGTCCCAGGGCTGAGGGACCCCAGGGCAAGGTCTTTGCTGCTACACTGGGAGAAGAAATGTCTGATCCTTCACTGACCAGAGTATACTGTGGCCTCACATATTTTGAGAATCCCTGAAACCGCAAAAGGAGATGTCTTCATCCTTAATTCAGAGACATTCTAAATATGTAGATAATTCAGAACAGGCTGGGGGAGAGTTGTTGCCCATTTATCCATTTATTCATTCTATTTTTTTAATTGAAGTATAGTTAATTTACAGTGTTGTGTTAGTTTCACGTGTACAGCAAAGTGATTCAGTGATATATATATTTACATATATATATATATTCTTTTTCAGATTCTTTTCCATGATAGGTTATTATAAGATACTGAATATAGTTCCCTGTGCTATACAGTAGGTCCTTGTTGTTTATCTATTTTATATATAGTAGTGTGTATCTGTTAATCCCAAACTCCTAATTTCTCTCTCCCCTCCCCTATTTATTATTTCTTGATCACTTTTTCCAGGCACTGTTATAGACACTAGGGATATGGCATGCAACAAGATGGGTATTGTCATTGTTCTCTCATGGTCTTACATTCTAGAAAAGGAGACAGAAAATAAAAAGTAAACACAAACATAGACAAGTTAATTTGAGACAGTTATAGTGCCATGAAGACAATAAATAAGGCTAAGATGGGAGTGAGAGTATAGGGAGCATGGGGTGGTCAGGGAAGGCTTCCTTGAGGTGACTTATTTTGCAATGTAAACTCTTTTGTTGAAGTATAACATATGTACAAAAAAGTGCACAAGTCATAAGTGCGCAGCTTGATGAATTTCTGCAAAGTGAACACACTCCTGTAACTATCACCTAGGCCAAGAAGTAGAACATTGCCAAATGACCTGAGGCGGTGACATTTGAGTTGAGACCCTCATGCTAAGTAGGTGCTTGTGCAAAGATATGGGTTTAGAGTATTTCAGTAAAGAGGATAACAGTTGAGAAGGCAAGGGGAAAAACGTGGCATGTTTGAGGAGCAGAAAGAAGACCAGTGTGTACCAGTCTGTTGATTTAGCTCTGCAATATTTGGGTTATGTGTTTGTGACATGATTCTTAGCTTAGGATTGGAGAGAATGATTATAATTGCTCTACAAGCCCCATCCATCAGTAAATTGGGCTCTTAGGATCTCAAAGTAACTTGGAGCAGAGGGTCTTAGCAGGAAAGTCTTCGGAGATTTTATCACACAGTGTCTACCCCATCCAAGGAGAGCAATATCCCAACTCAGATATAGAGAGAATTATTGTAATGTGAGAGACTATAAAATCTGTAGAATTATTACAATAATTCTACTAGATTTCTTTCAATTCCATCTACCTTCCCTCACCATGGTAACCTATTAAACAGAAGAGTTCCTGCTGCTATCTTGTCCAGGGCCCTGGTCCTGACATTTGATATTCCAAGATTTCATCATGACCACGTGCTTAAAAGTCCCATGCTACCTAAATGTTTGCATACAGGTCGGTTGGTTCTTAAGAAGGGATATAGGGAAATAACAGAGGTATTGAGAGGCACTTACATAACTGGGGACAATAGGAACACTGGGTAAGTCATTACACAAATATCTCTATCACTCAAAGTGATTAAGCTTAAATGAGATAATGTCACATTGTGGCAGAGGGGGCAGTCTTAAAAGTTTTCTGCCTGCCCTAGTTAAATTCTAATTCTTCTTTCACATTAGACAGTCCCACAATTATTAATGTTTCCTTGTATGAACAACACTTATTCAGAACTTGACAAGTGAGAACTTCTGGTGAGGCAGTCCTGCCTTCATAGTGGGACACAAATTAACCTACTTTGGCCCCTGACTGCCTGTGCAGAGGCTCCACCTGGGCCCCTAGCAACTCTTTAGGGTGTGTTTCCTGTGAGCTCACAGCATATCTACTGTTATTGTGTTCATGCTGTGTCACATGGAGGACTCTGCAGGTGTGCCCATTCATATGGTGGGCATAGCTGCTGTTAAGGTAGGCATGGTTGGGGATACTGTTCTGTATCAGTCTGTAAATGGCTGTGACTTATGTAGTTCTTCACTGGCTGCCACTCCAAGCCCTTAGAGGTGTATAGAGGAGGACTGTCACCTCTACCTTTGCTACATTCTATTAGAAGGGCCCCAAAGCAGGGATGCCTGAGTTCCAAGGTGTTTCCATCTTTGTTTATAGCCTTTTACTCAACAGAGGACTCTGACATGAACCCAATAAGCCTGGGTCAAGAGACAAATTGGAGAGGTAGACACTTGGCTGAACTCAGCATTTTCCCACCCTTAGGACTTTTTACAGCCTAACCAGATCTTTCTTTCCTTAGGATATGTTCCATCCCAGGAGGCTCCTTAGCCCCCCACCAAGACATCTGTGAGGCCACTTCCCATTTGCCAGGTGTGCCCAGACATCCTGAATCCCCAGTCTGGACACAGCACTAGATCTTTCTCAAGGTGCTCTGCAGCCCCTTGATGGTCTACCATACAAGCTCAGAAAGGCCTGAATCCTGCAGCTTTGAGCTACGAGCCCGCACCCCTTTGTAAGCAGTGCTCAATGCTTTTTTCATTTTTCAGTCGGCAAAAGCCTGATGCTTGTTTTGACAAGTCCTGTCCCAACAAGAGAAACCGTCTTAATATGTAAATCTCCTGGGAAATGGGATCATTTCCTCGGCTGACTCTTAGTGAAGAGGATGAGAGAAAGTGGCGGGCTCCTAACTATGTCTAGAGTTTCACCCCCTGTAATTTATCTTGCTTGCACAGTGCCACTTGAGTAGTCTTTCTAAAATAACTGAGTCTCACCCCTGCTTTCAAAACTGTTAATGCTTGCCTGTTGCTTAAAGACCAAGTTCTTTATCATGAGAGATGAGGGTCTTCCTGATCTGTTGGCCACCTTACTTCTCCTGCCTCATTTTCCTCTATTTCCCTCTGCACATCACACTCTCCAGTCACATCAGTCTACCCCAGGCCTGTACCTTTCCTCGTGCTGTCCCCTTCATCTGGGATACCGTTCTCCACTCTCCTTTACTACCTGGCAAACTACTCATTCTTTAAGCCCAGCTCACATGTTGCCTCTAAGAAGCCCTTCCCTCCTGATTTCACAGGTAGTCTTTTTACTGTAGAAACTGTCCCCAGCAGGATGCACAGTGCCTGGCTCACAGCGTCAAAGGAGAGTCAAAGGTTTACTTAGGGGTTGGTTGTTCCTAAAGGCCTGATGTGCCTCTCACAGGGCATAGATTTTCTTCCTGGTTGTGTTGGTGAAATGCACTTTCTCTCCTTATTTGGCTTCTGGCGCCCAGTCTGCCATCCATTAGTATATCAGGGAGTTGCCTGTTCCCGCGACATCATCAGCCCCCTTATTCCTCCTTTGTAACTGGATTATGTCAGACTTTACTGTGTGCCTGGAGGCTTCCTATGGGTCTAGTTTCAAAATAACCGAGAAATGTCATACTAACCACCAACTTCCCCTCCGCCCCTGTAAAAACAGATTTGTTTTTGAAACAGTTTAATAGAATAACATCCAGGGAAGAAACAGGAGCAAGAGGGGGGGAAAAACCCTCGCAAACCCATAAGACAGCTAATGCACTAAGTATGTCAATGGGCTCTCAGCTTCTCTAGGAGGTCTGCAGGAGAACAAAAAGGATTCTCAGAGCAGAGGGGGAGCACCCTTTCCGACTGGACACATGGTACTATATTGGTGGGGAGAGCCCATTATTAACAAGGCCCTCTAATCGAAGCCCAAGCCATTGTTAATTCACTAGGTATTAAAGCAGCAAGAGACAGCTGCTGAGGGTGGCAGTGGCATGGGGGTAGGGGTGGTATGGATGAGGGGTGGGAGGGTTAAAGTCTTAAAAAGTCAGAGCCAAGGCACTTAAAATGAGCCAGATTCTCTGGCCTGTGCTATTCATGTCCCTCCTCTGCTCAAAAGCCTTTGTTGCTACCCTTTCAAAGCTACTTACCTCTCTCCCTCCGTTCCCTAACCCGTGATAATCACTAATCTGTTTTCCAACTCTATAATTTTGTCATTTCAAAAATGTTATATACATGGAACTATACAGTACTTAAACCTTTTTATTTTTAATTTTTTTTACAAGTCTTTTACCTCCTTAGGTAGGTTTATTCCTAGGTATTTTATTCTTTTTGTTGCAATGGTGAATGGGATTTTTTCCTTAATTTCTCTTTCTGATCTTTCGTTGTTACTGTATAGGAATGCAAGAGATTTCTGTGCATTAATTTTGTATCCTGCAGCTTTACCAAATTCATTGATTAGCTCTAGTAGTTTTCTGGTGGCATCTTTAGGATCCTCTATATATAGTATCATGGCATCTACAAACAGTGACAGTTTTACTTCTTCTTTTCCAATTTGTATTTCTTTTATTTCTTTTTCTTCTCTGATTGCCATGGCTAGGACTTCCAAAACTATGTTGAATAATACTGGCGAGAGTGGAGATCCTTGTCTTGTTCCTGATCTTAGAGGAAATGCTTTTAGTTTTTCACCACTGAGAATGATGTTGGCTGTGGGTCTGTCATATATGGCCTTTTTTATGTTGAGGTAGGTTCCCTCTATGCCCACTTTCTGGAGAGTTTTTATCATAAATGGGTGTTGAATTTTGTCAAAAGCTTTCTCTGCATCTATTAAGATGATCATATGGATTTTATTCTTCAGTTTGTTAATATGGTGTATCACATTGATTGATTTGCATATATTGAAGAATCCTTGCATTCCTGGGATAAATCCCACTTGATCATGGTGTATGATCCTTTTAATGTGTTGTTGGATTCTCCTTGCTAGTATTTTGTTGAGGATTTTTGCATCTATATTCATCAGTGATATTGGGCTGTAATTATCTTTTTTTGTATTATCTTTGTCTGGTTTTGGTATCAGGGTGGTGGTGGCCTCATAGATTGAGTTTGGGATTGTTCCTTCCTCTGAAGTTTTTTGAAAGAGTTTGAGAAAGATTGGTGTTAGTTCTTCTCTAAATGTTTGATAGAATTCACCTGTGAAGCCATCTGGTCCTGGACTTTTGTTTGTTGGAAGATTCTTTTTTTTTTATGTGGGCCTCTCACTGTTGTGGCCTCTCCCATTGTGGAGCACAGGCTCCGGACAAGCAGGCTCAGCGGCCATGGCTCACGGGCCCAGCCGCTCCACGGCATGTGGGATCTTCCCAGACCGGGACATGAACCCGTATCCCCTGCATCGGCAGGCGGACTCTCAACCACTGCACCACCAGGGAAGCCCTGTTGGAAGATTCTTAATCACAGTTTCAACTTCATTACTTGTGATTGGTTTGTTCATGTTTCCTATTTCTTCCTGGTTCAGTCTTGGAAGGACAAATCCTTTCTAAGGATTTGTCCATTTCTTCCAGGTTGTCCATTTTATTGGCATAGAGTTGCTTGTAGTAGTCTCTTAGGATACTTTGTAGTTCTGCAGTGTCCTTTGTAACTTCTCCTTTTTCATTTCTAATTTTATTGATTTTAGTCCTCTCCCTCTTTTTCTTGATGAGTCTGGCTAATGGTTTATCAGTTTTGTTTATCTTCTCAAAGAACCAGCTTTTAGTTTTATTGATCTTTGCTATTGTTTTCTTGGTTTCTAGTTCATTTATTTCTGCTCTGCTCTTTATGATTTCTTTCCTTCTGCTAACTTTGGGTTTTGTTTGTTCTTCTTTCTCTAGTTCGTTTAGGTGTAAGGTTAGGTTGTTTATTTGAGATTTTTCTTGTTTCCTGAGGTAGGCTTGTATTGCTATAAACTTCCCTCTTAGAACAGCTTTTGCTGCATCCTATAAGTTTTGGATCATCGTGTTTTCGTTGTAATTTGTCTCTACGTATTTTTTGATTTTCTCTTTGATTTCTTCAGTGATCTCTTTGTTATTTAGTAACATATTGTTTAGCCTCCGTGTGTTTGTGTTTTTTACGTTTTTTTCCCTGTAATTGACTTCTAATCTCACAGCATTGTGGTTGGAAAAGATGCTTGATATGATTTCAGTTTTCTTAAATTTACCAAGACTTGATTTGTGACCCAAGATGTGATCTGTCCTGGAGGATGTTCTGTGTGCACTTGAGAAGAAAGTGTAATCTGCTGTTTTTGGATGGAATGGCCTATAAATATCAATTAAACCTATCTGGTCTATTGTGTCATTTAAAGCTTGTGTTTCCTTGTCAATTTTCTGTTTGGATGATCTGTCCATTGGTGTAAGTGAGGTGTTAAAGTCCCCCACTATTATTGTGTTACTGTTGATTTCCTCTTTTATAGCTGTTAGCATTTGCCTTATGTATTGAGGTGCTCCTATGTTGGGTGCATATATATTTATAATTGTTATATCTTCTTCTTGGATTGATCTCTTGATAATTATGTAGTGTCCTTTTTTGTCTCTTGTAACATTCTTTATTTTAAAGTCTATTTTATCTGATATGAGTATTGCTACTCCAGCTTTCTTTTGATTTCTATTTGCATGGAATATCTTTTTCTATCCCCTCACTTTCAGTCTGTATGTGTCCCTAGGTCTGAAGTGGGTCTCTTGTAGACAGCATATACATGGGTCTTGTTTTTGTATACATTCAGCAAGCCTGTGTCTTTTGGTTGGAGCATTTAATCCATTCACGTTTAAGGTGGTTATCGATATGTCTGTTCCTGTTACCATTTTCTTAATTGTTATGGGTTTGTTTTGTAGGTCCTTTTCTTCCTTGTGTTTCCCACTTAGAGAAGTTCCTTTAGCATTTGTTGTAGAGCTGGTTTGGTGGTGCCGAATTCTGTTAGCTTTTGCTTGTCTATAAAGCTTTTGATTTATCTGTCAAATCTGAATGAGATCCTTGCCAGGTAGAGTAATCTTGGTTGTAGGTTCTTCTCTTTCATCACTTTAGGTATATCATGCCACTCCCTTCTGGCTTGTAGAGTTTCTGCTGAGAAATCAGCTGTTAACCTTATGGGAGTTCCCTTCTATGTTATTTGTCATTTTTCCCTCTCAGTAATTTTTCTTTAATTTTTGCCCAATTTTTTTTTTTACCTATAATTTTTTTAAAATTTTTTAAATTTTTATTTTTTTTAACATCTTTATATTATAATTGCTTTTTTTAAAATTTTTTAAATTTTTATTTTTTTTAACATCTTTATATTAGAGTATAATTGCTTTACAATGGTGTGTTAGTTTCTGCTTTATAATAAAGTGAATCAATTATACATATACATATGTTCCCATATCTCTTCCATCTTTCATCTCCCTCCCTCCCACCCTCCCTATCCCACCCCTCCAGGCAGTCACAAAGCACCGAGCAATTTTTGCCAATTTGATTACTTTGTGTCTTGGCGTGTTTCTCCTTGGATTTATCCTGCCTGGGACGCTCTGTGCTTCCTGGGCTTGGGTGGCTGTTTCCTTTACCATGTTAGGGAAGTTTTCGACTATAATGTCTTCAAATATTTTCTTGGGTCCTTTCTCTCTCTCTTTTCCTCTGGGACCCCTATAACGTGAATGTTGCGTTTATATAATGTTGCGTTTAATATTGTCCCAGAGGTCTCTTAGGTTGTCTTCATTTCTTTTCATTCTTTTTTCTTTATTCTGTTCCATGGCATTGAATTCCACCATTCTGTCTTCCAGGTCACTTATCCGTTCTTTTGCCTCAGTTATTCTGCTGTTGATTCCTTCTAGTGTATTTTTCATTTCATTTATTCTATTGTTCATCTCTTGTTTGTTTGTTCTTTAATTCTTCTAGGTGTTTGTTCTTTAATTCTTCTAGGTCTTTGTTAAACATTTCTTGCATCTTCTCGATCTTTGCCTCCATTCTTTTTCCGAGGTCCTGGATCGTCTTCACTATCATTATTCTGAATTGTTTTTCTGGAAGGTTGCCTATCTCCACTTAATTTAGTTGTTTTTCTGGGGTCTTATCTTGTTTCTTCATCTGGTACAAAGTCCTCTGCCTTTTCATTTTGTCTGTCTGTCTGTGAATGTGGTTTTCCTTCCACAGGCTGCAGAATTGTAATTCTTCTTGCATCTGCTGTCTGTCCTCTCTGTAACCTTTTTAGATAGGCTTTTTTCCCACTAGGCTTAGTTCCCTGTGTGTGTATCAGTTGTTTCCTGTTACTGCTGAGTAGTATTCCATGGTATAGATGTGCCACCATTTGTTTAACCATTCTGTAAAAGGGTGTTCTGTATCTTGACTGTGATGGTAGTCGCATGTGATAAAATTGCATGGAAGTAAACACACGTACAAACACAAATGAGTTCATGTGAAATTGGTGACATTTGAATAAGGTGGGTGGATTTTATCAATGTCATTTTCCTAGTTGTGAGACTGTACTATAGGTCTAGAGAATGTCAACATTGGGGGAAACTGGATGAAGGATATATAGGATATATCTGTATTATTTCTTATAGCTGTGTATGAATCTACAATTATCTAAAAAAAAAAAAGTGCCTTTGGTGGCACTCCTTTGCTGTGGAACAAAGGCTAAACCCGTTGGTTTGGACCTCAAGGCCCTTCCATGTTCTGGCTCCACTTTCACTTGCCTTCTGTCTTCTCTCTTATGAGAGATGTATTTTCACAGTGTGGACCTGTGTAACCAGAAACAGATCAAGAAGTAGGTCATTGCCAGGACCCTGGAAGCTCCCCTCCTCCTCCCATCCTTTTACTAGCCTCCAAAGGGTAATTGCTATCTGATTTCTCTTCCATGTATTAGTTTTGCCTGTTTTTGAACTTCATATAAATGAATTCATGGATTTTTTTTTTTAAACTGGCTTCTTTTCCCCAACATAGTGATTATTTGTGTTGCAAGTAGCAGTAGTTTGTTCATTATCATTGCTGTATAGTATTCAACCCACTGTTTGAAGAAACTACAGTTATACAACTTATATGTAATACTGTTGGTGATTATTCGGTTGCTTACAGTTTGGGGCTATTTCAAATAATTCTGCCATGAATGTTTTTTTATACGCCATTGTCTCACATATATACTCATTTCACTTGGATAAATACCTAGAAGTGGGATTATTGGGTCATAGGATGTACTCATGGTTTATCTTTAGGAGGTAGTGCCCAATAGTTTTCCAAAGTGGTGCCATCAATTTTCACTCTTACCAGGAGAGTTCTTGTTGTTCTGCATCCTTGCCAATTCTTGGCATCATCAGTCTTATGAATTTTAGTTATTCTCTAGGGTGTATAATGGTAACTGTTATCAAGGACTGGTTTGCAGGAGGGTTTTCTGCTCTTCCCCAGCAGAAGAGTGCTGTTGCTTGTTACTCAGTGCAAAGGTCACCATGGGGTGAGAGAAGTTTCCTACTTCTTCCTCAGAGGCAGGTGACTGTGTTTCTACCCCTTCTGCAGACAGTGGATCTTTGCCTGGGCCTTGGGAGTGGGAGGGTTGTGTACCTTTCCACTAGTGACTTAAGGCTTTGGTTTCTTTTTTTTTTTAAATAAAATAAATAAATAAATTAAATTTTGGTTGTGTTGGGTCTTTGTTGCTGTGGCCGGGCTTTCTCTAGTTGTGGCAAGCAGGGGCTACTCTTCGTTGTGGTGTGTGGGCTTTTCATCGTGGTGGGTTCTCTCATTGCGGAGCACGGGCTCTAGGCGTGCAGGCTTCAGTAGTTGTGGCACGTGGGCTCAGTAGTTGTGGCTCGCGGGCTCTAGAGTGCAGACTCAGTAGTTGTGGAGCACGGGCTTAGTTGCTCCGTGGCATGTGGTATCTTCCCAGACCAAGGCTCGAACCTGTGTCCCCTGCATTGGCAGGTGGATACTTTTTTTTTTTT
>NW_006773642.1:1216762-1231044 GCF_000442215.2 Lipotes vexillifer | reverse complement strand
TTTTGCGGTACGCGGGCCTCTCACTGTTGTGGCCTCTCCCGTTGTGGAGCAACAGGCTCCGGACGCGCAGGCTCAGAGGCCATGGCTCATGGGCGCAGCTGCTCCGTGGCATGTGGGATCTTCCCGGACAGGGGCACGAACCCATGTCCCCTGCCTCAGCAGGCGGACTCACAACCACTGCGCCACCAGGGAAGCCCAGCAGGTGGATTCTTAACCACTGCACCACCAGGGAAGCCCAAGGCTTTGGTTTCTTATGAGAGAACGTTCTGGAAAATGTGTGGGGTTTTGTGCCTGTGGGCCAGTGTGGGCTCTGTCAGCTCCCCTGCCTGCCTCAGTCTTTTTCTGAGTACCTGGTAGAGATTGTGGAAAAGAGTTTGGGAGTGTGAACTCCTCTTGTGTCTGGGGCTCTCGGGGATTCTTAACTTCTTGCCAACGCATACCCGGCTTTTAAGAATTTGTTATAATGTAAACTATTTTCTTACCCTTTTCCTCCAAAGAAACTCTGGCGAAGGTGGAATAGCTCTTGTGTCTTGTCTCTCTCTGGTGGGGATGGTCAGTCTTTGGAATTCAGTTCTCCTGGTTGCCTTGTAAGCTCTGCTCTCTGAGGGGCTCAAGGGAAGTTACGATTTTACAGATTGTCTGGCGTTTTCTCATTGTTGGGGTGGGAGTTATGTTCTCTTTGTGGCTTTCTACCTCACACTGTGGTTTTTAACTTGAGTTTCTCCTGTGACTAATGAGTTTGAGCCCCTTTAAATGTAACAACTGTATCTTGCATTTTCCTGCTCCACTGCCTTTGTCTGAAATACCCTTTCCTTTCCTTTTACTCTCTGCCTGTTCCTTCAAGGGTCAGTTCAAGAGTCCCTCTGTCTATGCAGCTGTCTCTAACCACCTCTGTCTTCTGCCACCCCCACCAAACCTTGCTCTCTCCTCCCTTCCACTTCCCCAGCACTTTTTATTATTTGGATTAGGAAACTGGGAGCTGGGGTAAGATGCTACTTTTTTCTGGTTTCCATCGGTTTCCCTTTTGATTAGCTGGGAGAAGCAGAGCAGCGGGGTGAGAGGTGGAATAAATGCCCAGGGTGGATTTTCCCTGGGGCTTAGAGAGAGGTGTAGGGCACAGAGACAATTTATTCCAGAACTGTGCAGGCTGCAGCTCATTTCCCCAAAGTCAGTGTTTACAGTCTGGGAATTTATAGGAGGGTCACCTCACAAATGCCCTGAAGACTTACTCCTGGTTTTGCTTGTGTCTTTGTTCCTTGCCAGGCACTTTTCCTGCCCAGTTGAGCCAAATTGCTGAAAACAAACTTTCTCTGGCTTATCCTCATCTTGCTGGGTATCAGTTTTTCCTAAAGCCCAAATTGCTGCTTAGTCTAGACTTGCACGCTAATTGTTCTATTTTAAGAGAAGCCCCCAATCCACACCAGAACAGCAGAGGTGGCTGTTCCACATAAAAGTCCCTTTCCCTTTGGCATCTTCTCAGCTCCCTGACAGTCGTGAACCCTTTGTACAGTGTCTGTCCCTAGCAGCTTCTGGGCAGACCTCATAAGCTCTCTTACTGTCCAGGGCAGCAGCAAGGACAGAAACAGCATTTTCAAAGTGAAGGAATAGAAAAATAGGATAAGTCTCAGGCACAGAAAAGCAAGCCTGAATGCTGAGGGTAGTCGTAAAGGACCACTTGTTGACTAAGCCATGTCCAGGGATGCAGGGGTGTGTATCCTTCAGCCTTTCTTTTCTTCTGAGTCCATGGACTGCATTTCCCCTGTTCATTCTGTTTCTGTCTGGATTTTCCTAGTGAGTTGGTAAAGCACTTTAGTTTCCTGAAATTCTCTCCCACTGAGACCTCAGGGCAGTGAAGTACTGATAAATGTTTAACAGTAGTTTCTCCAAGAAAAGAAGCCCTAGTTTGCAGCGTTTGCGCATTTCCATAGTGTAAATACTCCCACAATTGCCAATTTTTAGCTGCCAATGTGATATCATTGAACATGGAGTTGGGAAGAGATTCTCAGTAGCACACAATTATATAGTATTTCTACCATGTAAGTGAAATAGATGTTAAGTTAACCTCAGGAGCATAGATCATTGATTGGCAAATTATGGCCTGTAGGCCAGATCTGACACAGGGCCTGTTTTTGCGCAGTCCATGAACGAAGATTGGTTTTTACATTTTTAAAGGGTTTTAAAAAGAAGAACAATACATGACAGAGATTGTTTGTGGCCCTCAAAGCCTAAAATATTTAGCATCTGTCCCTTTTCAGAAAAAGTTAGCTGACTACTGGCATAGATAATAGTAAAATGTAGTAAAATAATTAGGAAGTGATAAGTTTTGAGTAGTTTTACTCTTGGGTTTTAATATGATTTATTTAACTGTAAATGTATGTAACTAATTTTTTTATAATAGCTATTTAACAACAAATTCACAAAATTCTCCCAAACTTAGCAGTTGGTTTTCATGATCCAGTAAGAGCTGACTTCAGCACACCACTGCCTCGAGGGTCATTGCTGGAGGGGCCTCAAGTGTTCTTTAGTTCAGTCTCTTCACATTATAGATGGGGAGACTGAGGCCCAGAGAGGAGAATGACTTACACAAGTTAAGTTAGAAAATTAGTGGCAGAGTCAAGTTTCCTAACTCCAGTTTTGTCATCTTTGCTCATTTGATGCTGTCTAATATATACCCATGTTTCCCTTTTTATTGCTTTTACCTCTTTGCTGAAGTCTGAGCTGGCAAAGTCAGCATCATATGGTATCCCTAGCACTGCAGCCTCAGGCCAGCACACCCTAAGAACTCTTGCCACCAACTTAACCATGAACCTGTTCAGTTTACTGACTTATTTTGCTGTTTACTTTGAGGATAAATATTGTTTTTCTTTCCCCTAAATTGCTGCCTGGGTATTTTATCAGCTCCTGACTTTTTGCCCAATCTTGGTTTCTTCTGATAGGATGGGTGTCCTTGTATTAGCCTCCTTGACCAGCCACCTCCCCTTTGGGGTTTGCACTAAGCATTCTTCTTGCTAAATCTTTGTTCTTGTTAGACTGGGACCCTGTTTATTGTGACAGAACCTGATGTTTTCAGAGGGGATGAGGCAAGAGTTGGGGAGGGAGCAGAGGAAGCTGGGCCTGAGAAAGTGAGGAAGATGCTGGGGTGGCTGACTGGGCCTGCATCTCCTGTGAGTTGTTGAGTGAGGAGCAGGATGCAGGCCAGAGAGAAAAGGGAAGTGGGGAGGGAGAGAGAGAAAGATTGAGAAGAGAGAAGGGAGAAAGAAGCAGAGCCCAAGTCCTGGGTTCCATGGCTTGCAAGTCCCACAAGGCCAGGCTAACTTCCTGTGCTTTGGGGGTGTCTCGGGTATCTTCAGTAATCTTATAATCAACTCCCACATATTTGAGCTAGTCTAAGTGGATTCCTGCTCCTTGTGGTCAAATAGTTTCTGAAAACACTGGAAATCTCAAAATCTTTAGAGGCTGGGAGGAGCTGAGGCACTGCGAGAAAGTGACCCTGTGACGGAGCAGGCACCTTTCTTCCCAAGTCCCTGGCTGTTGTGAAGCTCAGGCAAGGTCCTGATTATTTTCTGCTGTTGTCTGTTCCTCTTTTCCCAGTGTGGCTGAACGCCAAACGGTTGTTATAGCATAATTAGCACAGTCAAAGCCAGTGGCAATTACAGACATTGGCCTGATTTTGATATATTCTAAGATCCCCACAGAGAAAGTTATAAATTATAAAAGAACCCAAATAAAATATGGAATTAAAAAATCTTAGTTTGAAGAAAATTTTCATTTTATGTTTCTTTCTGTAAAGCAAAATTAAGTGTATTTAAATCAGCAGATAAAACAGAAAATTTGGGAAAGCACATGTATCTGGCATTAAAAAATCAGCAAGGATATTATAAGCTTATTTATTATTAAGACATCATAATGGCATTGAAAAACACTTGTAAGGAAAAATTTACCCAGAATTCTACTTTGCTGTAAACAGTGCTTTCATTTTGCCAGATGCCCTGCTTGTCCTTATTTATATCGGTACACTTGCACACAGTTGCCATCACAATATACATACACATTTTTCAGTTATGAAAAATTTCTATGTTGCAGTTATCTATAACATTTTAATTTCTAATGGTTGAGTAATATTGTTTTTAGTGAATTTGTCACAATTTGCTTAACTATTCTTCTGTAGTTGCATATTTAGATTGCTTCCAGTTATCTTCAACAGTGTAGTGAACACTTTTTACCTTTGATTTTAAAATTAAAAAGCAAAATTCATCAGCATAAATCTCCCAGAGTGGGATTATTGGGTGACGTGGGAAGACTGGCACCATGGAAGGAGCACTGGATTTAGAGTTAGAAGACATGGGATTGATCTTTGATCTACTACCTGTGTGGTCTTGGTCAAATCACTTAATGTTATTGACCTACAGTTTTCTCACCTGTAAACTTTATTTATGCTGTTTCATAGCTGGTAGGATTTTAGTGAGGATTAATGAGAAATCACATAAATATTAGCACGTAGCATACTCAGACACGTTTATTTCAGCTGAAAGGGGACAGACATTTATTTACTCTTCTTGATCCATATCATCAAATTTCTTTTCAAAATATAGAGTCATCAATGATGTAATGAGTATACACTGGTTTGAGTGCACCATGATTGAATTTTATGATTTTAAAGGTCAATATAATAGGCATAATATGTTATAGAAAGGTACTTAGGGAAATACTGAAGTGTACAAAAGAAATGCTTAGATAGTAAAAGGTAAAAAAAATAAAATGACAATAGCAGGCAAAGCACAGCATGGTATGAAATGACTGAAATAAGAGAAAGAATCAAAGAAACTGGGGTGGGGAGAGGTCTGTGGCAGAGGGAGTTGGTACTCTTCTGTTGCATCTCTAACCTTTGTCAGGTTGGCTTATGGGTGGGCCGCCACAGGAACATTTAATATTTCCCTTTCCTCTAGCCAGGCAGCACATGAGCTTTCTTCCAGGGCCCTGGCAGCTGCTCCCAACTCTGTTCTTCTCTGTCCTCCACCCTTAGGGGAACAGATGCAACTCGGGGAGGGAACAATGCCCACATTGTAAGCCCAGCTGTCACACAGAACTCCATGCTCCCCTCCCCACAGCAGAGGCTGCCCCCCATGTTGCCAGAGCCTCCAGGCTGCTCCTCTGCCCACTCAGGCTCAGCCCTTCCAGACCCCAGACAGGGGGTGGGGGGGCGGGTGGGGAGGGCAAACAATGCTTGGTTGTTCTCAGACACCGTTTTCCTTCTCCTTGCAGGGCAGTCCACCACCCTTTGTAGAACTGCCCTTGGCCCATCTCTGTCTCAGGAAGGCAGGGTTCTACACAGCTGGGTCCTTGGAACTGGAAGATGGGACAGCCACCTAAGTTGCAAAGGACCTGGTTGAAGAGACCTGGTCTGTCCCTTCTTTGTCATGAGGCTTAAGTGGTCTTCACCGTGAACTGAAGGGGAAGTATTAGAACAACTCTGGTGAGCCCCATGTTCCAGAACTGCTCTTCTGGAAACTTCTGTGGTTTGTACAGCAGTGGTCCTGACTGAACACCCACACTCTGGGCTGAAGGAAACAGCCATCTGTATATCAGGCAGTTAATTTAAAATCCAGTACAAAAATGTTCTGAGGCGGGAGGAGGATTTCTTCTACTTTAATGGTACTTGAGATTCTATAGAACCCATTCTCATCCTTCTTTGAGGGAGGTAGGACTACAAATGGAGAAACTGAGGTCTGGGGATGGAGACTAGTTAATAAGAACTGGGACTTTGGAATCCAAATCATTGATCTCCTGGGCAAAATTGTGTTTTTTCCACCATACCACACTCAGCTTAGAAAAGAGCAGAAAGATAAGGAAATGAGCCACACCAGAGGCCTCAGGGGATGAAACTTGGAGGGGCTCTGCAGACAGTAAAGCTACCTTGGGATGGGTTTATGGAGTGGAAGCGACACAGGACTCTTTAGATTTATTCTGAGTTAGGTTTGCACTAGAGCTCCTTTGTGGTTTCCTGGGATACTCTCTCTTCCTGGGTTTCTCTGGCTGCTAGTAGGACTGAGAAGGTTCCTCTGAGCTGAGCATGCCCAGTGGCATCTGGTGTGTGAGAAGCCATGGACTAAGAGCAGCTGCTCAAAACTGGATTGTAATGTTTAGTGGATCTCAGGTCACCTTGATTAGAGACTGATGGTTTATGTTTCTCCCTTATAATGGACCCTCAGTGTTTCTCCCTTCTAGGCTATCCCCTACCCCTCATCAAGAGTGATCATTTTAAAAGGAAAATCTCTTTGCTCAATAATTATCCATGGTTCCCCATTCCCTCAGAAAAAGTACAGTCCCTGCAAGATAATGTAGTGTCTTTCTAGGTCTGAGGTTGGGTCCTAGACCCCCACAATCCTCACTACTGCCTTTTCTCTGACTCTCACCCTGATCCTATGCTCTGGCCATACTGAACTTTATTATCAGATTTTCCTAAATGGAGCATGCCATTTTATGCTTCCTTGCTTTTCTCCATGCTGTGCTCTCTGCCTGGAATGCCTTTCCCATCTTATTCACCTGCAGAGCTTGTATTCATTAAGACCCAGCTCAAACAAATCTTTCTTCCTTAGTGGAGTGTCCTCTGATCCCTACTCTGGTCTTTCTACCACCACTGCCCCTATTACAGTACCGGTTACTTTATTTATGTGTCTCTCCTTTTCTAGACTGAAAGCTCTTAGAGGACGGGGATCAGACCTGGATCATTTTGGTGTCCTTAGCGTCAAACAGAGGTCAGAAGGCCTGTTGAGTGATTGGTCAAGGGCTTTTATGTGGACTTTTGGCACATGTTACCTTCTGCTGGGCTCCAATCCATTTCCACACAGTAACTAGAGTGTTCTTTTAAAAAACACTCAGGGCTTCCCTGGTGGCACAGTGGTTGAGAGTCCGCCTGCAGATGCAAGGGACACGGGTTCGTGCCCCGGTCCGGGAAGATCCCACATGCCGCGGAGCAGCTGGGCCCATGAGCCATGGACGCTGAGCCTGTGCGTCTGGAGCCTGTGCTCTGCAACGGGAGAGGCCACAACAGTGAGAGGGCCGCATACCACAAACAAACAAACAAACAAAACACATTTAAAAAAAATATGGTGCCATATTACTTATCTGCTTAAAACTCCTCAGTGGTCTTCTGTTGTGGTACAGGTAAAATCTTTATCATGGTGGCCCCTGGCTCCCTCTGATCTCACTGCTCATGTCACTGGAGCCATATTGGGTCCTTTCATTTCCTGGAATGTTCCTTCTTGCCTTAATACTATTTCTTTGCAATACTATTTCTTTTGTCTAGAGTGCTGCTCCCTCACTTTTGTCATGTACGAGCCAGTCTGGCTCTTTGTCAGCCCACATAGCTTATTGAGATGGCAAACCCAGGTTCTGGTGAGTGAGCTCTATGAGCCATGTGATTGCTTTATTGCTAAGGCTTACACCTGTGTGCCCATGACCTGAATTGTCTATCACCCTTATAAAGAATGAAAAAAGGAGAAACAGTATTCTGGGACCCTGAGGAGGAATAGCAGAGGAAAGAAAAAAGAAAGGAGAAAGAGGAAAGGAAAGAATCAAACTCTTATCAGATCCAACTCAAATTCTGGCCTCACACTTGCTAGTTTTGGGATTGGGGCAAGTTACTTAATCTCTCTAAGCTTAGTTTCCTCATCAGTAAAATGGGGTTAATAATGGCTCTTGCCTCATGGTGTTATCATGAGGTTTGTGTTAATGTGTGTAATGCAGTTTAGCACAGTGCTGGCTGCATATTAAGTCCTCAGCTTTGTTTATAATTAATTTCTTATAAAATACAGTATATGTACATATATAAATGTTTATTCAAATCATTTCAGAATATTTTTCTTCCCCTTCTTCCTTTCTCTCCCTTCTCTCCCTTTTATCTTTCCCCCTCCTTCCCTCCCTCTTTCTTTGCTTTTTTCTTCGTTTCTTTGCCTTCCTCCCTCCCTCCCCCTCCCTCCTTCCTTTCCTTCCTTCCTTCCCTCCCTTCTCCTCCTCTTCTCTCTCTTTCTTTCTCTTCAGTAAACTTTGTTGGGTACCTCCTGTGTGTGCCAAGCAATATCCCCAAATCTGGGAAAAGATCTTGATGAGAAGAATGAGTGTTTTGTTGTCTTTTCTTGTCTATGTCCCTGATTGAACTTTGAATTTGTCTATATGACTTAGTCTCAAATGACAGACCCAGCAAATCCGGGGAGGTGGGGGGTGGATAAAAAGGTGGTGGGGATGAAAAGGGTTTCAGCTGGGTCTGGCTCCCCAGCTCGCTCCCTCTACCCACAGCCCAGCAGGGGTTTGCCTTTGTGATAGGAAAATGCCCTTTCAACAGCACCAGTGTGGAAGCTCAGATGTTTGTAACAGTTGCTTAGTTTTAGGAAAAGGGATATATTTTGCCAAGTTGGGATCCCACTGGGCCTCTGAGCAGTCTGAACTTGGAATGAAATCCAAACCATGAAGTCTGAAACTTTTGAAACAGAAAAAAAAGGTTCAAAGAAAAAAGTTTTCTTAGGCTCCTGGATGAAAAAGTTGATCCAAAATATAATCATCCAAAAATAATATTCTGAAGGTTTACTTTAGAAGAATCAGAGACCAATAGGTAAAACTTTCTTTGTAACTGAGAGATACAAAAAGGTAGAATGTGGGGGAGTGTGTCTTCTTCCTGGAACATTCAATCTCCTCCCTCTTGCATCTCCCTCCCCCACTCCCTATCCCACCCCTCTAGGTGGTCACAAAGACCGAGCTGATCTCCCTGTGCTATGCGGCTGCTTCCCACTAGCTATCTGTTTTACACTTGGTAGTGTATATATGTCCACGCCACTCTCTCACTTCATCCCAGCTTACCCTTCCCACTCTCTACATCTGTGTCTTTATTCCTGTCCTGCCCCTGCGTTCTTCAGAACCATTTTTCTTTTTTTTAGATTCCAGATATGTGTTACCATATGGCATTACTCTGTATGACAGTCTCTAGGTCCATCCACCTCACTACAAATAATTTCATTTCTTTTTATGGCTGAGTAATATTCCATTGTATATATGTGCTACATCTTCTTTATCTATTCATATGTCATTGGACACTTAGGTTGCTTCCATATCCTGGCTATTATAAATAGAGCTGCAGTGAACATTGTGGTACATGACTCTTTTTTTTTTTTTTTTTGCAATATGTGGGCCTCTCACTGTCGTGGCCTTTCCCGTTGCCGGACGCGCAAGCTCAGCGGCCATGGCTCACGGGCCCAGCTGCTCCGCGGCATGTGGGATCCTCCCGGACCGGGGCACGAACCTGTATCCCCTGCATTGGCAGGCGGACTCTCAACCACTGCGCCACCAGGGAGGCCCCACATGACTCTTTTTGAATTACGGTTTTCTCAGGCTGTATGCCCAAGAGTGGGATTGCTGGGTCGTATTTTTAGTTTTTTAAGGAACCTCCATGCTGTTCTTTATAGTGGCTGTATCAATTTACATTCCCACCAACAGTGCAGGAGGGTTCCCTTTTCTCCACACCCTCTCCAGCATTTATTGTTTGTAGATTTTTTGATGATGGCCATTCTGACTGGTGTGAGGTGATACCTCATTGTGGTTTTGATTTGCATTTCTGTAATGATTAGTGATGTTGAGCATCCTTTCATGTGTTTGTTGGCAATCTGTATATCTTCTTCGGAGAAATGTCTATTTAGGTCTTCTGCCCATTTTTGGATTGGGTTGTTTGTTTTTTTGATATTGAGCTACATGAGCTGCTTGTAAATTTTGGAGATTAATTTAAGCCTTTGTCAGTTGCTTCACCTGCAAATATTTTCTCCCATTCTGAGGGTTTTCTTTTTGTTTTGTTTATAGTTTCCTTTGCTGTGCAAAAGCTTTTAGGTTTCATTAGGTCCCATTTATCTATTTCTGTTCTTATTTCCATTTTTCTAGGAGGTGGGTCAAAAAGGATCTTGCTGTGATTTATGTCATAGAGTGTGCTGCCTACGTTTTCCTCTAAGAGTTTTATAGTGTCTGGTCTTACATTTACGTCTTTAATCCGTTTTGAGTTTATTTTTGTATATGGTGTTAGGGAGTGTTCTAATTTCATTCTTTAACATGTAACTGTCCAGTTTTCCCAGCACCACTTATTGAAGAGGCTGTCTTTTCTCCATTGTATATTCTTGCCTCCTTTATCAAAAATAAGGTGACCATATGTGTGTGGGTTTATCTCTGGGCTTTCTATCCTGTTCCATTGATCTATAGTTCTGTTTTTGTGCCAGTACAATACTGTCTTGATTACTGTAGCTTTGTAGTATAGTCTGAAGACAGGGAGCCTGATTCCTCCAGATCTGTTTTTCTTTCTCAAGATTGCTTTGGCTATTCTGGGTCTTTTGTGTTTCCATACAAATTGTGAATATTTTTGTTCTACTTCTGTGAAAAATGCCAGTGGTAGTTTGATAGGGCTTGCATTGAATCTGTAGATTGCTTTGGGTAGTAGAGTCATTTTCACAATGTTGATTCTTCTAATCCAACAACATGGTATATCTCTCCATCTTTTTGTATCATCTTTAATTTCTTTCGTCAATGTCTTAAAGTTTTCTGCATACAGGTCCTTTGTCTCCTTAGGTAGGTTTATTCCTAGGTATTTTACTCTTTTTGTTGCTATGGTAAATGGGAGTATTTCCTTCATTTCTCTTTCAGATTCTTCATCATTAGTGTATAGGAATGCAAGAGATTTCTGTGCATTAATTTTGTATCCTGCTACTTTACCAAATTCATTGATTAGCTCTAGTAGTTTTCTGGTAGCATCTTTAGGATTCTCTATGTATAGTATCATGTCATCTGCAAACAGTGACAGCTTTACTTCTTCTTTTCCGATTTGTACTCCTTTTATTTCTTTTCCTTCTCTGATTGCTGTGGCTACAACTTCCAAAACTATGTTGAATAATAGAGGTGAGAGCGGACAACCTTGTCTTGTTCCTGATCTTAGAGGAAATGGTTTCAGTTTTTCACCATTGAGAACGATGTTGGCTGTGGGTTTGTCGTATATGGCCTTTGTTATGTTGAGGTAAGTTCCCTCTGTGCCTACTTTCTGGAGGGTTTTTATCATAAATGGGTGTTGAATTTTGTCGAAAGCTTTTTCTGCATCTGTTGAGATGATCATATGGTTTTTTTCCTTCAGTTTGTTAATATGGTTTATCACATTGATTGATTTGCATATATTGAAGAATCCTTGCATTCCTGGGATAAACCCCATTTGATCATGGTGTATGATCCTTTTAATGTGCTATTGGATTTTGTTTATGTCAAATGCTTTTATTTTTTGACTTGGAAAAGTCTTCTGTGGCCAATGGATTTATAAGTTTGAATCCCCATTTATATTGCTTATTTTTGAAAGGTAGATTCACAATTATCCTCTCCTGAGGTGAAGAGCTTTTAAAATGAGTTAACCAAAGTCTATTAGCATAGTTCAAAATAGATTTGGCATATCATAAACAAACTGGGATTATGAAGGGTGGTAATGCTGATGTGATAGTTTCTATTCTTCCTTCAGGATACACCTCAGATTTTAGCTTCTCTGTAAACTTACTATGCCACTTCCCCTCAGCGTATGTCTCCTCACTTCCCCTGGCCCATTTCCTTCCACCAGCTGCCTCCTGCGCCTGGTTTGTGGCTTTTCCCTCAGACCTGCTCGCCATACCCCTCGACCCAATCTGCTGGCTTTAGGACCCACCCCTTAGGACCCTCACAAAGCCTGAAATCTTTGGGAAAAGGGTGCAGATGAGGAGTTCTAGCTAGCCTGAGGTGATGGGCACTTTCCCTTTGGACACCACTCTGAGTCACCTGCCTGCTTGCAGGGAGGAATGGGAAGAGATCTGGTTCTTGCACAGGTCCCTGGGAGGGATTGCTGGCTAGGATAAGAGTCTGAAGGCTCTAGAAGGAAGAATTGCATATGCAGAGCTTGTCCTAGGGATCAGGCTCAGCTCACCAGCCTCACTAGTCCTCTAGTGGAGAAGAGAGAAGTTGTAGGAGGACAGCTGTGCTGGCTGGAGTCAACTTGACCATGGGTGTGGTGAAGCCTGGGGCCTTAGGAAGGTCTGCTTGGGTGAAGAGTGGTGCTCAGCAGAGTGGGGGTCATGAGCTTATGATTCAAGTTCTGTCATGGCTGCCCCAGCAGTTGGATCTGTGAACTTAACTTGATAGGACTGGAGAAAGCTCCTGGAGGAGTGGGAACTAAAACCTGGAACTTTGTGGAGTGGCAGGAATAGTTGTGGGGCAAGATAGGGAGAAGCTTACACCTCTGAGACAAGATCCTTCCTGCTTTGTGGCTCTGGATTGAAGAACCACAGTCAACTCTGAGTCAGGTCCATTTGTGGAGTCCTCAGCTCTCTCCTCCAGGAAGCCTAAAGGTTGACCTAAGCTGAGCAGGAGAGGAATGCACACTCCCTGGGCCAAGAAGTGTGGCTTCAGGAAAAGACTCCAATGTGAGGGTTTTATGAGAGCACTCAAAAGTGGTGGTTTTAAAACAAATCCACAGTTTCTTTGACACTCCTCCCATCGAAAGGTGGAGTCTAAACTCCTTTTGAATGTGGATGGCCTTTAGTTTCACTTCTAGCTAATGGGGTATGGCAGAAGGGATGTACGTGACTTCTGAGGCTAGGTTTGAAAATGTGATACAGCTTCTTGGAACCCAAGCCACTATGTTGTAGGGAGGTCCAGGCTACAAGGAAAAGCTGCGTCTAGGTATTGGAGCTGACAGGGCCAGGTAAGGTCTCAGCTAACAGCCAGCTTTAATTGCCGGACATTAAATGAGAGAGCCTTCAGGTGATTCTAGCCCCCAGCTGTTGATCCAGCCCAGCTGATGCTACCTCCCACACCCAAGCCCTGCCCAAATCACAGATTCATGAAGGAAATAAATTACATTGTTTTAAGTCACTGAGTTTTGGGGTAGTTTGTTACCTAGCAATAGGTAACTAGAACACTAAATCCTAGAGTTCTTTGGCATCTCTCACTTCTTTGACACATGAGTTTGTGGTCTTTTTTTTTTAACTTTTTATTTTATATTGCAGGATAGTTGATTAACAATGTTGTGATAGTTTCAGGTGTACAGCAAAGTGATTCAGTTATACGTATACATTTGTCTATTCTTTTTCAAATTCTTTTCCCATTTAGGTTGTTATATAACATTGAGCAGAGTTCCCTGTGCGATACAGTAGGTCTGTGTTGGTTATCCATTTTAAATATAGTTTATTGTCTTCTGTCCCCCACCAGGAGAATGGTTTAGTAAATCACGACACATCCAAAATGTAGAACATCATACAGCCATTAAAAATGCTATTTTTCAAGAATTTGTAATGACTTGAGAAAACGCTCTTTTTGTAATATTGAATTAAAATATAGGCTAAACACTGCATGTGTGATAGAATTCCATTTTTGTTTGAAAAACACGTGCACAGCAAAAGAACTAAAACGAAACACAACTATATGATGAGGTGATGGAATTTTAATAAATCTTTAAAATAATTTCTATTTCCAATTTCCTGTAATATATATATATTATTTTTATAGTGAGAAAAAACTGTTACATTAAAAGAGTTGATCTATGCCTTTCCTTTTTCTTATACTAAACATGGTATCATTTTCTCATCCTTAATTTCCAGTTTCCAACTATGCATAAGGGGAGATTTCATATTTACTCTAGGAAACAGTTCCAAATAGATAATAGTAATTGAAAAACTGGCTCTATGAAAACAAGTATAGATTAAATGAGTTTTAGTCAGACTTTCAAAAAGTTAGTCCTTTCAGTCTTCCCTTCTAACTCTCACATTCTCTTCTTATATGAGCTTGACTATGAACCATATTTCATCCCACTGAATGTCAAAGGCTTCTTGAAACTTCACACTTTCTGGAACAGTCTCCTAGAGATGGCCTCCTTGTCCTGCTCTGATTCCTATCCTCAAACTTATGATTTCTTGCTCCTAAGGGAGCAAGAAATTTCTTCCTGGAACCATGTCTCTAAAAGGCCCATTTGCTACAGTAAATTAACCTTTAGACGAATGCTTTCTTTCTCTCTGTATTGCGCTAATTCAATTTTGTAATCCAGGATATAGTAAATAGAGTCCAAGAATGTTAGATTTGGAAGAAAGCCCATAGATTATCTGATTCTACCCCTTTCTTCCAAAGAGAAGGAAATCTAGGTCCAAGATGTTTAAATGGCATTCCCCAGATCACACAACATGAATGATGACAAACCAGTGTCAGGGCCAAGTTCTTCTGACTGTTTGGAGGCAGTAGAGCCTGGTGGAAAGAGT
>NW_006773642.1:1192380-1216725 GCF_000442215.2 Lipotes vexillifer | reverse complement strand
GAAAGAGTGAGGGTGTTGGTACCAGATACCCTTGGGTTCAATCCTCTGCTCTGCCGGTTATTGACTGTAAAGTTGGGCAAACTTACTCATTGCTCCAAGCCTCATTTCCCCAGCTATAAAATGAGAATAGTATGTACCTTGAAGAACTGCTGTGATATTAGAAATATTATATTTCATCTTCCTTTCAGATATCAGAGAAAAAGGTGCTATTACTGGGTTTTATTTGAGCACATAATTTCTTCAGAAGACTCAATTCATAGATCATTGATACAGACAGCTATACTCCCAAGAAACAACTATAGGTATTTTCAAGGTCCACAGTTTTAAGATAACAAATATCTTTCACAGGTCAACACCACACTTCTCCCAGTCTGTCCATTTCACCTCTTACCATTCACATCTCAGGCTGCACACCTCATTCTCCTCCCACTGTCCATGGTTTACTTATGTTCTTTTAAAATAATTCCTTTCCTTCATCTGTATCTTCCAACACATGTAAATTACCGGAGGAAGATATCTCTTCTTTTTCTTTTATGCATAAAAATTAAAAAACTCCCCATGTCCTGGAAGACCTGTATGATGATACTTGTGGTAATGATTCACTTGTGTGCAGGAAGATGAAATCCACATGCTTTTTTAAGGTTATTAGATTGTAATAAAATACGATTAAAAGTGAAATAACATTTTTTATTCATCAGATTGGCAAGAATAACAAAAACATAATATTATTAATAAAGGTGAGGAAATTTATATTATACACTATTATATTAATAATTATTAATGTATTAATATATAATACTATATATTAGACTATTGCATCAATAGGTGATTATTCATGCAGCCTCTTGGGAGAACATTTTGGCTGTGTCTATTCAACTTTAAAAATGTATTTATCCTTTATTTGTATACATGTATGTCCAAGAGTACTAAAACATTATTTATAATATAAAAAATTAGAAGCAACTTAAATGTGTCTTGGTAGGGAAATGATTAGATGAATTATGGTTCATTCATTTTATGGAATACTCTGAAGCAGTTAGAATAGTGTAATAGATACGCATTCATTGACATGGAAAGGTCTCAGACATAGTTTTATGTGAAAAGAGCAAGTTGATGAACAATACGTATGGTATGATATCATTATATAGTATGCAATATATAAAAAAAATGTAGAAGGATATGCTACAAATAGATATTGTGGTTATTTTTGGAGAGGAAAGTGTTTTTTTTTTTTTGAAAAATTTAAAAATAATTAGGCTATTTTTACTTATAAAACTGAAAAAAAAATAACATTTAAAAATTAAATTTTAACATAAAAAACGTAGAAACTCCTCAAGTGATTTTGATGCCCATTCAGGTTTAGAGACCATAATATATAATCTATTGTTGTGTTAACAAATAACTTCAAAATTTAGCAGCTTAAAACAACACACATTTGTTATGTCACACTTTTTGTGGGTTAGGGATCCAGGCATGGCCTATCTACATCCTCTGTTTTAGGATCTCTCAGAAGGCTGCAGTCAAGGTGTTCACTGGACTGCTGTCTCACCTCAAGGCCTGATTTGGGAAGAATCTGCTTTTAAGATCGCTCATATGGTGGTTGGCAGGATTCAGTTCCTCATAGGCTTTGGAGTGAGGGCTTCAGTTTCTTATGGCTGTTAGCCAGAGGGCCACCTTCATTTCCTTGCCATGTGAATCTTTCCAACTTGGCAGCTTGCTTCATCAAAGTGTGCAAGCTGAGTAGGCAGTAGAGAGAGAATACCAGCAAGATGGAAGTCAGTCTTTTGTAACCTAATCATGGAAGTGACATCCCATCACTTTGCCATATTCTATTCATTAGAAGTAAGTCACTAGGTCCAGCCAACACTCAAGTGGGAGGGGATTATACAGTGGCATGAATACCAGGATGGAGGATCACTGGAAGCCATGTCAGTTGCTGCTTACCACAGAAACCATTGGCTTAGGTAATTAAGAAAAAAATCTAAAAATGAGCTTGGTTTTGTCAGATACCATCATTCATATTTTAAATTTGCTTATTCATTTGCACTTTCTACTTTACTTATAATAATTGCTTAACATTTTTACATCTTAATGTATTTCTTTTTTAAAAATTAATTAAGTAATTAATTAATTTTTGGTTGTGTTGGGTCTTCACTACTGCACACAGGCTTTCTCTAGTTGCGGCGAGCGGGGGCTACTCTTCGTTGCGGTGCGCGGGCTTCTCAGTGCGGTGGCTTCTCTTGTTGTGGAGCACGGGCTCTAGGCGCGCAGGCTTCAGTAATTGTGTTGTGTGGGCTCCGTAGTTATGGCTCACGGGCTCTAGAGCGCAGGCTAAGTAGTTTTGGCGCATGGGCTTTGTTGCTCTGCGGCATGTGGGATCTTCCCGGACCAGGATTTGAGCCCATGTCCCCTGCATTGGCAGGTGGATTCTTAACCACTGTCCCACCAGGGAAGTCCCCTTAATGTATTTTTTAAGTAAGACCTTATATTGGTTAAATATACCTTTGTGGACAGGCCAGGAACTCAGTCATCAATTTGGTCAGTGTTTCTATGGTAAAATGTATTTTGAATTCTGTACAGCACTTCTACAGATTGTTGGAACATCACTCACTTATAAACCAGGGACAGAGAACCACTTAATCTAGAGATTAAAATGACCAATATATTTTCAAATCTCTTTCTCACTTAAGGATTTGCTTTCATTGGGTATCTGTTTCAGTTAGCACTGATGCATAAATACCACCCCAAAATGTAATGGCTTAAAACAACAACCATTTTATTTTTGTTTATGAGTTGGTTGTTGACCAGGCAGTTCTTCAGTCAGCTGACCAGTTGGCTGGGCCTAGATGATCTAGGATAACCTCACTCACATGTCTGGTCGTTGACAAATCAGTTGTTCAGCTGTGACACCTCCTCTCTGTTCCACGTGGTCTCTTGTTCCCCAGTAAGCTAGTCTGGGCTTCGGCACATGGTGGTCTGAGGACAAATCACGTTGGTGAAAGCAAGTTACATGGCCAAGCCTGAGTCTGTATGGGAAGAGACTATGTAAGGAAGGCCGTTACTGAACATTATTACTGCAGTGTCATAAAGTTTTCAAGATTTTTTGTCACTTTCTTGTTTTATATTATTAAACATATCCACCAAAGGGTATGAATCCTGTCAACCAGTAAAACCAACACTTTTGGGTCTCACCAGAGAGTATATCTCAGTGAGGATTGATCCAGCCCTTGTTCAGAGCTAGGCCAGGGCTGTTGCTGTTTGAGGAAGTAAATTTGAGTGACATTTCATCCATTCATCTCTGTATTCTAAACTCTGTCCTCATAGCCATTAAGACCAACCAGCATCAACATGCATACTTGGGCCATACTAACTCAGTCATCTGCAAGAAAAAAGCATCACTGAGGAACAGTTTAATGTCATGCCTTAACTTTTATAAATGACCATGGGAAGAAATATGTATACCTTTAGTAGAATCAATGTGGAGGGTGTTACTGGGGATGATTTTCAGTGTCCCTCTAATGAAGTACAGAGGGATAAATGCCTTCCAGAAATTAATATCAGGAAAATGCTTATCTCACCTGACACAGAGTAATCAACAAATCTTTGTAAGGCAATAAGAGTCTATAACTTCTCTCTCTCTCTCTCTTTGGCTTTGGATGCCAGAAATAGCAAAGTTACATTTAATGTTTTGTTATAGTAACTCTCTCAGCCCTGTTAGCTGTGGCTTTTGATACATTTATTTCCCTCCTTAACTAATGATATCTTTCTGTTTTAATGATCTTAATTTTGGGGAAGTGTTAGGGGGTTAAAATTACATATACATGAACAAACAGATAAACATGTTGAGCGATATAATTTCTGCTAACAAATTGTATAATCATTTAAAAAACAATCATCACATAAGTTGTATAATCATTTGAAAATATAATTTTCCCTTCTTATAAAATATTGAGGTAAGTTTGGGCTGAGTGATCTTTCGAGTCCCTTTGGCTCTTTTTTTTTTCTTGAGTAGTTTTCTTTTATTTTTCTTCTGTCTTCCTTAGTGTTGTCTGCTGACGTATTTGGAGAGTATTTTTCCATGAGAATCTATTTCTACTTATGATAGAGCTGGTTTCTAACTCTTGAGATAAAACTCCAGAATTGGAACTGGGTGGCAGAGAGTGCTTTAGGAGAGGTAAAATTTGTCATTAGTATTATTGTTCATTTGGCTCTTAATAACTCCAAAACTGATTCTCCTGTGAGTCTCCCACTTGAACATTTTACACTCTGTGATTTATTCTGGCTATTAAATGTCTTGAATGGCTTAGTAGAAAAAGAGGAAATTCAGACTTGTTTCCGTGTGGTATAAGATTTTTTCAAATATTTTGTGTTTGGCAAAAAGTGATAGACATTGGCAAGATTTTGTCCCTTGTTGCTAAAACTCCAGTGTATAGTATTTCTGAGGAAATGTAAAGCATATGGCCTGGATTCATTGTACAATTCACCTACAGTGTTCATCAAAACTCTCATTTGACACTCAAGAAACCTTTATGGCCTGATAGATAAAAAGCTTTAAGTGTGATTTGCTTTTAAAAATAACTTAGGTGCTAAAAGTTACCAAAAGGCAACCAGTGACTCTCAGGTGTTCCTAAATTCAGCCAAACAACTTTTCTACTGGTAATTAGGGGGTAATTTAGCTTTTAGACATCACTCTGGGATCTGTTATTTAGACTAGCTGATTTGTTGTACAGAAAATTAAAAAAAAAGAGGCATTGTATTGGAGTTTTGTGTAAAAGCCTGATGTGGAATATATCAAGTTATTCTCATATGGTTTATTAATTGCTGCTGTAGAAGTGTGAGGAAGCATGACTATTTCACGGTGATATAGCCTAAGGGTTAAAGGAGTAACTGTGGGTATCAAACCCCATCTCTACCTCTCTCTCTCTCTGCATGACCTTGGCAAGTTACTTCTCTAAGCTTACCTCTAAGTTTTAGAGAGGGTGGTCATAACTATACCTATATTGTAAAGGTATAAGTAAGAAATCCAGGTAAGCTGGTTAGCACAGTATTGGGCATTTAGTACACACTTAATTACCATTAGTTATTATTAATGCTGTTATTATTTATAATGTCAAATTACATAGGATTAGGCCCATTTTTTCCCTTTGTCTTCTCTTTATGTGGAAAGCTTTTATTTAAATTGAAATGAGCTGAGTGAACTTAGAATTGCTGATAGTATAATTGTTGTTCTGTGGACAGCAGTTAAGAGTTAAATTATCATATACGTGTAAAAGGAGCCAGAAGGTCTGGGCTTATATCCTCGTTCCTCCACTTACCAGCTATGTGTAGCCTTGAACAAGATTCTTCACCTCTCTGAACTTCATTTTTAAAGCATAATGTCAATTTTCCTGCCAATCTGGCTAGTATGTGAAGCATAGGGAATCCCTGCTCAGTTACCAACATAGTATGCCTTGTCATGAATAAGCCAGCAAGACTCTGATAGCAAGACTTGCCTAGAATTATGATTCCTGATGGCCCCACATGAGCTTCTCAGCTGACAATTATTTGGAAAAAGTTTGGGGTTGATTTGATTGTCACAACGACAGGATGTGTTGCTGGCAATTAGCAGGCAGGGAGCAGGGATTCTAATTGTCCCGCAGTGTATGAGACCTGCCTTGAGAGGTCTAGTTTCAAGGCATAAGAGAGGGTCCTTTGGTTCAGAGACACATGGTTCAGTCAAGGTGGTTCCACCTCATAAGACACCGAGACTGCTGACTCATTTGAAGTTCAAGGATGTCTTTGTGGGTGCTACCTTTTCCAAGGTTTCACTACTGGCATGAGTACTGAGTCTAATCCTTAAAGAGCCATACATATATCATTAGGTTTCCTATTTACATGGCCTCCTTGTTTGTCCGTGCTGGCCATGCTTTCCCATCAGGGCCTTTGCACTGACTGCAACCTCTGTTTAGCATACTTCCTGTAGACAGCTCTATCTCACTTTTTTCATGTCCTTTTTTGAGACACCTTCTCAATGAGGCCTACTCTGACCATCCTATTTAACATTGCATCCCCCCCAATACTCCTGATTTCCTCTTATTTTGTCTTTATCCCCATAGTACTTAACATATTTTGAAATATTATGTTATCTGCCTATTGATGATGTTTATTTTTTATTTTCTGTCTCCCTCCACTAGAATGTAAACTCCACAAGAGCAGTGGTGTATATGTGTGTGTGTGTGAATTTAATTCACAAATATGTTCTAAGCTCTTAGTCCAGTGCCTGGCACAGAGTAGGTACTCATAGATATTTGTTGAGTGAATGAATGAATGAATGAATATGATCAAAAAGAGCTGGAAAATCTAATGTGGGTAGGTCCTAAACATAAAGCAATAGGAAAGATTTTAAAAAGGAATACATTTGAGAAATATGCAGGGCCTTTGTAAACTATAATATGGTACAGAGAGGCATGAAAGAAGACTGGATTAAATTGAGTTATTTTGTGATTTCTTGATTGGAATATTTTATATTAAAAAAAACATAACTTTAATGAAATTTTGATAAATATTTTCATGAGTTTTTTTGAACTTGGCAAAAATCCTCAAATTCTATGAGAAAAGCTAAGAAATGTAAAAAAGTATAATGAGGAGAGGCACACCTGTTTTATTGAAACTAATTATAAAAGTAAAATACTTAAAACAGTGTTCTGTTGGTCCAAGAGTAATCAGATAGAACAGTGCAACAGAATAAAAACTTCAGAAAAACACACAGGTGTGTGTGTGTGTGTGTGTGTGTGTGTGTGTGTGTGTGTGTGTGTATAATGGATAGAGATAGCAACAGAATAAAAACTTCAGAAAAACACACAGGTGTGTGTGTGTGTGTGTGTGTGTGTGTGTGTGTGTGTGTGTGTATAATGGGATAGAGATAGTAGTTTGAATTAATAGGGAAAAGTACAGATAATTAACATTTATTGAGCATTATCTGTTGTCTGTTATTTACTTCCTGCAGCAGAAGGCATGGACTATCATTTCTCATTTATTACAGACAAGGGGAATGAAATTTAGGTGCACTCACTTCCAGCCTGAAGTCACCTGCTTAGTACACTGCAGTTGGAATTTGAACTCAGACTGAACACCACAGTTCATGCTCTTAACCTCTACCTTACATGAATAAAAGATGCTGACTTACTGGCTAAGTATTTAGAAAAAAATGTCACACACAGATTTAAATGTAAAAAATGAAATTGTAACAAAGATTTATTAGCTCTGAGTATTTTTACAAAAAAAATTTTGTAATAAAAATTTGAAGCCATATGAATTTCATTTTCTATTTTTAATTGTATATTTTAAGATATACCTACAAATTAGAGTTCTGGACAGTTATCCAAAAAATGAGGTAGAGGAGTATTTAAGTAATATGAGAAATTATTCACAGTTTGGGTGAAAACCAGTTTGTAAAGTAGTGTGTAAAGTGTGATGTTATTTCTATAAAGATGTATTTATTAAGCATCCACACAAAAAGATACCCCCACTGCCCCAGTATAAGTTTCATGTATATAAAAGAAGGCTAGTTCCAAAAGAAATCTGTGACTGTTTTTCTCTCTTGTGGGATGGTTTGCTATCAGTGCCATACAGAAAATGGCATTCTGGTACCTTACAAAAATAGATGCCCAGGTCTTGTGTGGCCACAGTCATTTCTTAATCTGTCACTCCTGTCAACAAACCAAAATAACAGCCTTGACTTTCTCTGCGTGGAGTTCCCACAGGTTTCCTATCTTCTTGACCTGACATATCAAACACTGTAAAAGACAAATTGGAGGCCTTGTTAACTCTCTTTCGACTCTGCCTTGACTTGGAGCATTTGAGGGTTTAGGCTGGTTAATGATGTCTGTTTTTACAGTTATTCAATCCAGGTCCTCATTTCTTACCCAGGTGTCAGGTGGAAAGGGAGGCTGTTCTTTAAGCCATGACCACAAATGAGCTGAGGTTCATACACCAACTCCCTGCTCCACCCAGGATTCTGGTCAGGGATGCCCTGGGGTGGGGGGGGACAGTGAGTGCTGGGGTCCCGAGCACATTGATTTCACTCAGTTCCTACCTCTGTGCAAACAGCACTTAGGACTCTGAATTCTGATTATTTAATGTGAGTCGGTCTGCCCAGTTAAAATATGTGAACATGGATCAAATAGCCCATTAGGGGCTAGATCTTGTTCATATCTGTGTCCTCAACACTCTGTACTCAGTGTGATGTTGAGGAAGGAGCCCTGGACTGGGAATTTCTCAGATCTTGGTTGGAGTCCTTACTAGCTTGGGAACTCTGGATAAGCGATTTAAGCTTTTTAAGCTTCTCTTTCATTGTCTATAAAATGGGCCTAATGATATTCTCATAATGTGAACATTAGTGAGATTAGGTATGCGAAGGCACATTGTCCAGAGTTGGTACATGGAAGACTCTCAACTAATGTTTATTGACCACATCATAGTGAATCCTGGGTAGAGCTAATGGCTCCAAGTGGGCGAAGAGGTATCCTCCCTGCAGTAATTGAGCTCTGCCACGAGGAGGCGTCCGAGCCCCATGGTTGATTTTTCTGCTGGTTCCACATTCAAAGCTAGCTATACAATTCAACCTCTGCAGGTTTACTCTTTAAGAGTCTATGAATGGCCTACTCCTCATTCCTTTTCTATTCAAATTATTGTCCTTAAAATTAAGACAGTGTAGCTGGCTAGTAAAACATTGACTCCTTTTTGTTTTTTGCTTATCTCCATTTGGGGTACCAGCCCTTTTATTGGGTACCTATAGGTTAGCCTTCATTTTCTTGTGCGTACACTTAACACAGTTGGCTCACACCTTGTGTCTTGTTCCAAAGGTTTGGACTGTTTGTGGGACAGGAAGTGGAATTGGTCTCCATTATCATTTATACAGCCAAGGAGGGCCATCTGTGGCCCCAAATGTGCTGTGGCTCCTTCTCTTTCCTGTCTTAGAAGCATTCTCTGCTCCATCTTTGTTTATGGTCGCTGGCCATGTTCCCTGAGCTCTAGCAGTGCACTTCCAGTCTGAAGAGCTGAGTTTGAGCCTTTATGGGGCTTCTTAGCCTCACAGAGGTAAAATTAGGAAGAGCCTTCAGGGAGGAATGAGCTGACCTCAGATGGAGAGACTGAAGGTCAGAGTGGGGCCAGAAACTTGGGCCTCAGTTTCTTTGTGGGTAAAACAAGAGAATTGGGCTGAATATTATCTAAGACCCTTCCAGTGTGGACAGTTTTCCTTGTTCAAATCCAGAGGCCATGCTCACAAGGTCAGTTCTCCGACTCACCTGAGGTGTGTGAATTCGGTTATGAAGAGCACACTGAGATGTTGTAAACCTGAGTGTCACTCTGATTTATGGGTTTTGTAACCTAGCCCTCAGAGCCATGCTGAGGCTTTCTCAAAGTAGATATTATGCCTTGGAACAAGCTGTTCTGATGAGCAACGCAAGGACACATCAAAGACTCCAGCTTTCCTGCTTAGCTTTTGGGGCCTGTGGTTCTCGTTTTTATAGTCCTGTGACGTCGGGACAGCATTAGCATTTACTCCCATTTGCTAAGCGCAGCATGCCACAAGAAGGCAATGGTTATGAATATTCTCATGGAAGTAAGTGGCCAAGCTAGGAGGAGAACTCAGTTTTCTGACATTTATCAGGCATTTGGTGTTGACTGTAGCAATAGTACAAAGGAAGGAGCCCACCACTGAAAGCTTGCCTGGGTTTCAATTCTGCCTGCCATTTCCTGGCTGAGATTCCAGGCAGATAGCTTAACCTCTCTGAGGTTTGATTTCCTACCTGTGAAACGGGATAACAATACACCCACTGCTCAGTGTGGTTTTTAAGGGTTGAGAAGAAGGTATTACTGTAAGGTGTTCATGAAATATGAGATTTAAACAAATTTTTTTCCATTTTGACACAGGAGCAATACGATATGTTTTTTTCTGTTCTGAAATGGGAGTTCAGGTAGGGTTAAAAAATGGGACAAAATAATATGAGGACTTGAGGAACTTTAGTGAGCAGCAGCAGGGTCTGAATTAAGGATAACTGAAAATAAAAAGAAAAGAGTGATTAGGATTATATGGGAAGAATATACAAGACCCTCTAATGTCTCTCACCTTCTGCAAGATTGCCAAGGATCACATCAAGGTGGTGACCATGGCTTCTAATTGACTATCAGTCTTCCAGAGTATTTATCCTCTTTCTGACACTTCTGCTTTATTGGGCCGTGCAGGTATCTGTTGAGCATCTATCATGAGCCAGCCATGTGTCACTGCTGGGGACAGTAGGAAGTCAAGGGTAGGTCCTGGCCTCCAGGATCTGAGAGGGGAGGTCCGGGTGAAAAGGCAACTTTACCTTTCCTAGAGCAAAGGGCCTCAGGTGAGCCCTGCCCCAGCAAGGAGGGAGGTGGGGGAAGCTCTGTGTTCCAGGCAGGAGTCAGGCAAGACCTGGCTAAGGAGGAAGTGTCTGGGCTGGGAGTGGGAGCTACTGAGGGCATGGAGAAGGCTGTGGAGGGACCAGTGATGGGAGAAGAGAGAGCCAGCTCCTGAGGAGGAGTGTGCTGCCTCTCAGAGTTAGGGAGGAGGAGATAGTAAGGATTGGTGGAATGACCTGTTCACTCCTCCTCCTTCCTTCGCATAGAACATAGAGCCAGGTTATCCCACAGAGAAAACTTAACCTCAGTGGAAAAGCCTTCTTCTGCCTTTAGCTCTAGGAAGACTATTCAAACATATCAGTGTCCCATTTTAACTCTGACCTTCAGGATCTGATAGCATCATCTTAGATACTAAAGGAAGTACCTGGAGGAAGAATAAGATCCCCAGGGAGCATGTGTATTTAAATCCATAGCTTCTCTTCAGGGACTATTGTGAACTAACTCAATTGGCATTTGTCTTTTTAAAAAATTAATTAATTAATTAATTAATTAATTTTTGGCTGTGTTGGGTCTTCATTTCTGTGCGAGGGCTTTCTCCTGTTGCGGCGAGCGGGAGCCACTCTTCATTGCAGTGCGCGGGCCTCTCACTATCGCGGCCTCTCGTTGCAGAGCACAGGCTCCAGACGCGCAGGCTCAGTAGTTGTGGCTCACTGGCCCAGTTGCTCCGCGGCATGTGGGATCCTCCCAGACCAGGGCTCGAACCTGTGTCCCCTGCATCGGCAGGCAGACTCTCAACCACTGCACCACCAGGGAAGCCCCGGCATTTGTTTAAAAAAAAAAAAAAAGTTAACACTCAGTGCTGATGAGTTTCTGTTGAAAACAGCAGGCTTGCTGTCTCCGGGAGCAGTGAAGGTTGGTATAATGCCTTAGGGGAGCAGTTTGGTAATTTGTAGCGATAGCCACGAGCATATTATGTCCCCGTAAACCCACTGTAAGTTGAAAATATCGTTAAGTTGAAAATGAATTTAATATACCTAACTTAGGGAACATCATAGCTTAACCCAGCTTACCTTAAATGTGCTCCGAACAGTTACTTTAGCCTACAGATGGGTAAAATCATCTAACACAAAACCTATTTTATAATAAAGTGTTGAGTATCTCATGTAATTTATTGAATACTGGACTGAAAGTGAAAAAAAGAATGGTTGTATGAGTACAAAATGGTTTAAGTTTATCAGTTGTTCACCCTCGTAACTTTGTGGCTGACTGGGAGCTGCAGCTTGCTGCCACCACCCATCCTCATGCGAGAGTATGGTACCTCATATCGCTAGCGCAGGAAAAGATCAAAATTCAAAGTATGGTTTCTACTGAATGCGAATCACTTTCACATCATCGTAAAGTTGAAAAATCATTAAGTTGAGCTGTCATAAGTCAGGCACTGTCTGTATATCCCTAGGCCTGCACCTGGCCCTTATTTCCATTCACCCACCCCCTAAAGGAATTAAAGGAATCTGCCCCAAGTAAGCATCTTCTCTGTGGGATCCACACAGACTGTGCACTGTGCTCCAGGGGTGTCATTCATGTAGGCAAGAGCAAAAGTATCCCCCCCCCCCCAGAGTGGTCCACTGCTGCATTCTTGAGAGCAGAGACTTTATCTTATTGATTGCTAGATTCCTGGGGCCCTGGAATTGCATCTGGCACACAGTAGGAGCTCAATAAATACTTCCTGACCCATTGTGGTGCGCTTAAGTGAAATGCCAACACATGAGTCCATTGTCTAGAAATTTAAAATGATTGGGCACAGTGACCTGCCAGTGCAGGGGACACGGGTTTGAACCCTGGTCTGGGAAGTTCCCACATGCTGTGGAACAACTAAGCCCATGCTCCACAACTACTGAGCCTGTGCTCTAGAGTCCGTGAGCCACAACTACTGAGCCTGTCTGCCACAACTACTGAAGCCCATGCACCTAGAGCCCGTGCTCCGCAAGAAGAGAAGCCACTGCGATGAGAAGCCCATGCACCTCAACTAGAGAAGGCCCGCATGTAGCAACAAAGACCCAGTACATCCAAAAATAAAAATCTTTAAAAAAAGGATAAAAAGACTAAAAAAAAATGATCATCATGAAGATAATGCATAAACTCACTTATGTTGAAACTTTAACCAGGAAAAAAGCAAGACTTAAATTTCACTTCTACTGTGTAATTACCACCAGGCAAAATTATATACGAATATGAAAACACAGCCTGAAATGGAAATGAAATGGGCAAAATGAAAATAATTATGTTAGTATGCTGAGATTATGGGCCATTGCTTTGCAACGTTAAGAAGTTTCCAAAATAAAGTGAAGTCAGATATTTTTTTGACCACACATTTAAGGTTGATTTAAGAAAAATAAGGCAAGACATTATTAGTAAGTAGAGTTGGATTTAGATAACTACTTTATTTCATAACTTTTTTTCCTCCCTTTGAGTTAATAAATATTCTTCAGGCATCTGTAATCCATACTTTGTAGTATCAACCTATTCAAAAGCAAAAGGATTGCCAAGATAGAAACGTAAGAGAGTACTTTTGTTTTCAATATCTACTGTGAGAATGCATATAAACGAGCAATAAAGAACCACAAAGAGAAAAGCAAGCCCTGATTTGTTGGGAGGTTTACATTCACTAATTGACCAGAGATAGAGTTCCTCAGATGAACTGAGGGTGTAGTGAAGGTGAGCGAAATAGGGCCCAAAGTTTCCTAGGGCAGAGTTGGCTTTGCCATAGAACATTCTGATTTGCCTCTTTCATTTTCAGCCTTTATTCTCACTGCAAAGGATGGATGAGTTCCTAATTGTGGGAATGGAACCTGAAGTGAAGCTTCCTGGGTTCAGTTCTCCATTCCATAAGAGACTGCATCCTTGGAGGAAGATGCATTCCTTTTCCTGTCTGATTTTCCCAATCTTTGGCTAATAGTTCAAGTTGCCACTGATTGCACAGAGATGCCTGTACAGCAGAAACTCTCAGTGTTTGGTGGGCACCGGAATCACCTGGAGAGATTCCCAGCACAAATTCTCAGGTCCTGTCCCTAGAGATTCTATTCAGTAGGTCTGGGTGGGGCCTGAGAATGTGATTTCTAACCAGCTCCCATGTTATGGTGATGCTGATGCTGCCGATTGGGGTAGCATCACTTTGAGTAGCACTGGTTTACAGCTTTCTTAGGTGGTCACCAGATGATGTTCTAGGGGGTATCTGGGTAAGGATTCACCTCTCCTATGACCAGGTTACAGTTACTCCCTAACTGTGAGGTGAAACCCATTCATTTCTTGAGAGGCAGCCTCACAGTACAAAGAACAAGAGCTTTAGAATTAGGTCCAGGGTCAAATCTCTGCTCTGGCCTTTCCTCTGTGACTGTGGGAACCCAACCTCTCTGGACCTCAGTTTCCTTACCCACAATGGAGCTGATGTTGCCCACCTGGTAGAGGTCTTTTAGAGATTAAATTAGACAATGTTGGGAAAATACCTAGCACAGTGCCTGGCTCATAGTTGGTACTTAATAAATAGTGGTTCTTTTTATTTTATTTTTTGCACCTTTATTGGAGTATAATTGCTTTACAATGTTGTGTTAGTTTCTGCTGTACAACAAAGTGAATCAGCTATGTGTATACATATATCCCCATATCCCCTCCCTACCGCACCCCTCTAGGTCGTCACAAAGCATCGAGCTGATCTCCCTGTGCTATGCAGCAGCTTCCCACTAGCCATGCATTTTACATTTGGTAGTGTATGTATGTCAATGCTACTCTCTCACTTCGTCCCAGCTTCCCCATCCCCCCTGTGTCCTCTAGTCCGTTCTCTACATCTGTGTCTTTATTCCTGCCCTGCCACTAGGTTCATCAGTACCATTTTTTTAGATTCCATGTATATGCATTAGCATACTGTATTTGTTTTTCTCTTTCTGACTTACTTTACTCTGTGTAACAGACTCTAGGTCCATCCGCCTCATAACAAATAGCTCAATTTTGTTTCTTTTTATGGCTGAGTAATATTCCATTGTATACATGTGCCACATATTCTTTATCCGTTCATCTGTCAATGGCCATTTAGGTTGCTTTCATGTCCTGGCTATTGTAAATAGTGCTGCAATGAATATTGTAGTACCTGTATCTTTTTGAACTATGGTTTTCTCAGGGTATATGCCCAGTAGTGGGATTGCTAGGTCATATGATAGTTCTGAAATAATGGTTCTTAATAGAATTTCTTTTGAGATGCTACAGATACTAAGATGCTATTCAGTTAATTCTTTAAGCATCTCTAGGGAGGTTTACAAGAGCATCTTTATGGAGTGGGTAGGTGGAACTAAAAGAAAGGGAAATGGAAAGGGGGAAAACTGATCTAATTCATTAAACTACAGCTTCTCTATTATCCTAATTTTTGTGTTGTCTAGGGGAAAATGCTTTCTATTCTGTTTTGTCTGTCCTATCCTATCCTATCCTACCCTATCCTATCCTATTCATTAAAATTTGAAGTCCCTAATATGCTATATACTATACCAAGTGTTTTCTGTCCTTAAGGAGAGGCAGCCTGATGAGATGCCAAAATTGTGGATTTTGAATCGCCTGTTTTGTGTTTGACTTTGGACTCTGTTACCTCCCCAGCTGTTTGACTCCAAGCTGGTTATTTCAGTTCTTGTTTGTAGAATGGGGAGAATAAGACTGAAACCACTGGGCGGGAAGGTGCTTGGCTTACCTGACTGAGACTGGGAAGAACATTAATATAAAGCAATGAATCCCACCTCACAGAGATATTGTGAGGATGAAATCAAATAACAGATATGAAAGTGTTTTGTTATAAACTATGTAATGCTGTGCACATGTGAGGTGAAGAGGAAATAGTTTCCTTTTCACTGTGGGACTTTGACGAATATTCAGATCTGCTTTCCTGCTCTCATTCAGCCTTCTTGAGTTTTTCTCTTACAATCTGATACATTTCTTGGCAATGGGGAACACTTAACGCCACCTTCATCTTGGAACCTAATGACTCACTGCTAAAGTAACTTCAAAGTAATTATGCTTGAAATGGTAACAGAAATTCTTCCTATTCTGTATGACAGCACTTTTTGCTTTATCATGTAGCTACAAGTTTCTTGATTGATTAGTCTGTTATGGAGGAATGATCCTGTACTTAAAATTCAGAGACCTGGGTTTTAATCCTGGCTCTGTCAAATGACAGACCTTGGCAACTTCCTTCCCTTCTAGATAAAAACAATATCAAGGCCAGAAGTTAGAGATCCTTGAGTCTAGGAAAGGCAAACTATAGGCCAGTGGGCCAAATATGGCCCACCATCTGTTTCTGTAAATAAAGTTTTATTGGGACACAGCCATGCTCATTTGTTTACGTGTTGCCTGTGGCTGTTTTCTTGCTACAAAGACTAAATGAGTAGTTACAACAGAGATCGTATGGTGTACAAAGCTGAAAATCTTTACTATTTGGCCGTTTACAGAAAAAGTTTGCTGACTTCTGCCCTAGTCCAACATCCCATCTTCCTTTTTAAATATGGGAAATTAATTCCAGAAAGAGGAAGGAACTTGTCCAAGATCACATAAAGAATTAGCAAAAGCAAAAAGGCAAAAATTTAGGAAAGAAAAAAATTAAGGTTAATGAATATTCTGTCATAGTCCAGAGCCTAGACATGTCAATTATTATAAGATCTTTCAGGGATATTTGAGGGGCATTGCCTTCCCTCATTTTATATCTGTCTAAGTAAGACAAATATTATCACATTTAAATGGTTTCAATGAAGGGAGTGCCTTGGAGAGTCCTATAATGAAGGCTTTGCTGTATGAATCCAGCACATTCATCATAATGAACATACAGCCAAAATATCCATTGGCATTTTGTTTTCGTAATACTCTCTTTGATGTCATGATTAATCTGAACTTCACTAATTTGGAAGTTGTGTTAATTTGATAACATAAGTTCTGGTTAAATTTATCTTTGCATACTGCCTGACAAAATGCTTCATTAAGCAAGTTGATAGCATAAACAAGATTTTGGGGGAGTGCTGTTTAAATTACTCAGGAGGGTGAACGATTTTTTAGGCACTGCCAAATCATTTAGAAGTGTTTATTTGAAAATAGATGATGACTAGGCAAACACAAATCATTTGTTTCTTAATGCATGTTCAAGGTCCTTCAACTGGAAAACATTCTGACAATGTCTCTATTTGGATACTGAAAGTCATTTCAGAATAGTCTGTAACTCAGATTTTCCACTAATTATGATCATCCTTTCTCTACAGTCGGGCCCAAATGGCATATCAATATAGGAGAAGACCTTAGAAATTATCAGTTGTTTCCTAAACCATAGGGGCATTGAGATAATTTAGGTGCTAAAGATACAGTTTTGTAGAGAGAAGTTTTTTACCTTTAAGTCTCTATCAGTCTTTTTTCTCTTTTTAGGTTTTTATTTTTTGATTAGGGAAAAATCTCAAATAGGTGTTGGAATATCCTTAACACCTCTTTACCATTTACTAATTTCTTTGCTTCAAAAACAGAGAGTAGACATCAGGGAGGCCCATCCTCGAAAGGCAGCACTTTTCAGAGATAATTAAAAGCATTGTTTTGTTTTCACTGTATTTATTTTTATGGCTGCCTTCTGTTCTGGCAAGTGATAATGGTTTCCATTCATGGTAATTCTATCAGGTTTCCTTTTAAAATCAATTTCAAGGAAGAATAAAGGGAAACGTGGCAATTTTAACCAAATATAATATGAAAATGTAATAGTACAGATGATGTGTGGATATGACAAAAATCACGATGTGGTGTATATTGATACAGAAAACATAGTAAAGGTGGGCTCACACGATGGACATTTGAGTTAAAGTAATCTAGTCCAATTGCCTTATTTTATGGCATAAGGAACTGATGCCCAAAGAGGGCTAGAGTCAGTCTAAAGTCATACAGCCTTGGTGTCAGAGCCAAGAACAAGAAAAGGACCCTGACTCTCAGTTTACGCTTTCTGGCACCTGATGTCACCTTGCGCCCATTTTGGTGTTCCTGCCCAGGTACAAGTGAAAACATTGGGGAATGTGAGCTTGTTCTCTGAATGTTTTTTTCACTAACCTGCCCTGCATCAAAATGTTTGCCTTAAACCAGCCTGCCCTGTGGCGCTGAAGAAAAGTTTGCTGGAATGACGGTCAGTGAAACATAGGATCGGGCCCTCACCCTATTGTCGTTCTAATTCCTTCTGTAACTTTCCAGGACTCCATAAAATATCAGCTCTTTGAGAAGAAAGAGATTCTTTCTCAGAATGTGGTCCTCTTCTCAATAATATCCCAGGAAGAATTTGTATTCCCCTCTCAATGGAACTTACTACTTAATAATGTGGCCTGTTCCATTAATGGTGGTGAATGCAATCTGAGGATCTTCTGGGGATGAGGGGAATGGCCCGTAGCTCTGAAATTTCAGATGCCTACTTCCTTAGACCTAAAATAGCAGAGATGTCAAGGCCTCTGATATTAGAATCTTGTTGGGAGTAGGGAGCTGCAGTAATGGCCTGCTCAGTCTCTGTCTCTTCTTGCAGCAGGCCTGGAGGCAGCCTTACGGGCAACCGGGGAGCTGATCGCCCCCATTTCCCCCAAGCTCCTGGCCTCTGAGTGCAGCTGAGATACTGGGTTCTTCCACCGTGGGGCCCCGCCTATTGGCCGTGTCTCTCTGGCATCCCAGGCTTGTGGAACATGGACAGATGTAACCTTGCTTTGAAAGTAAAGCAGTGGGGGGAACAAAGGCTCACTTCTTAGAGTATTGCGCCAGGATACATATTTCCTATGCACTTTTTAGATGCCACGTAACCCGCCAGAGCCAATCATTGTCCAGAAACCTCATACCAGCTCTTATGGAACATGATGACATTTGTTTTTAACAGTAGCCCTTCAGGTGACACAGTGATTGGCAAATCAGGAGATGAAAGGTCCGATGAGGAAGCTGGCTGGAGATCAGTATCTCCCCTCAGTCCACGTTTGGAAATGACTGAAGAACTGAAGAAGGATTTAAACAATGGTAATAAAATCGCTTCCACTTATTGAGCATCTACTTTGATTCAGGCACTATCCTAAACACTTTATTTTTCTTGTCCTATTGAATTCTCTCAAACACTTTTAAAGATAGATATTATAGCTCTCAATTTTTAGATGAGGAAATGAGGCTCAGAGAGGTTAAGGTATTTGCTGAGGGTAAATAGCCAGCGAAAGGCCGAGCTGGGATTTGTTCCTAGGTCTTTCTGATGTTGGAACTTAGGGTCTTTTCAAACTGCAGCAGCCTTTATAGAAGCACTGGATTATCACGACTCTCTGGTCTTGCCCAAATTATACTATTCATCAATAACGCATTGGATTAGAATCCATTAAATGAGAAATATTACAAATGGGGCTAGGGGAAGATTAAAAAGAAAAGATTATTGCTAGCTTGTTTTTGAATCCTCAGGGCAGCTGTCCCATACGTCCACCAGGTTGTGGGTGCTTCGAGGGCAGGGACCAGCACCCAGCACAGGGCCTGGTACCAGGGGGACTCCCAGTTGAATTGGATTTAGAATTATTTAGATCCCTGAGCCCTGGAATAAACACTCATTGGAGAGAGGGAAAGTCATCAGGAACAGACTGCATTAAAGTTCCAAAAAATGTTAGTAATAAGTGTTTCACATTTTTAGTTACTTGTTTTTTCTCTAATGCTATGCTCTTTTCCCTTCCAACATACATCCTAACTGTAATTAAGTCATTTTGATAATGCTATCTTACATCCAATTTTTCTGCCTCTAGTCTCTGTCTATTCCAGTCCAGCTAATCTCCCAACGTCCTGCCAGGACAAGGAGCATCTTTCTAAAATGCAACCCTGACTACACTTCTCGCAAAACTGCTCTGTTCTGACGGAACTCTGTGAGCTCCTCTTCTCCCTTGAAGCTGGGAGCATCTTTGATTGCTTTTAATCTCTCCCTCTCTCTCAATGCATAGTGGTGTACCTGACACAAAGCAGGAGCTTAATAGTTTTTTTTATTTTTATTTTTTATTGAAGACATTCCCTCTTAGTGAAATGTCCTTCCCTTTTTTCTTAATTAAAAACACATTCCTCCTCATTCCTAAGACTGTCTTGGGTCAGGTTCCTCCAAGTAGAGCCTGAGATGGGGATAGTTTTGCATGTGGTTTATTGAGGGAGTGCTCTCAGAAGGAAAACCTGTAAGGAAGTGAGGGCAACAGGGTAAGGGGGGATGAAGCCAATCAAAGAGGAACTTTCAGCTGAAATCTTGCCTCATCCGTATCCTGCAGGGAGCTCTGGAGCATGAAGAGCACCCCTGTGGCAGGGTCAGTCCTTTTCTACTCTGAACCAGTCAGGCACTGACTGAGGGTTGCTCCTGTTTTGTTTTTGTTTTTGTTTGACGGGGGATGGGTGCATAACCTCTCAGGCACTGGCAGGCCAGGTGGATTCTATCTGCTGCAGGCAGATCACTGGTAAAGGGTGCAGCTGTGATCCCTTAGCAGTCAACAGAACTTTTGGGTGATAGGCGTGTGAACCAAGTAAAGAGTTGCTGGGTCAGGGGCACCACAGCATCGATCTCAAAAACCAAGCGCAGATATCATCTCCCCTGTGACTCACTGAGGCAGGGCTTAAAAAATTAATGGTTTTTATTGTTACAAACATAGAATCTGCTGCCTTGTTCAACATGTGAGTTACTTGCTGAGTCATGGAGTAAACTGAGGCTTTGGAGCGAGTCACATCTGGGATTCAAATCTAGCTCTGCCATTTATTGCCTTTGGTGCCTTAAACATCGCTTTACCTCACTGAGCTCAGGGTCTGCCTCACAGAACTGTTGCAGCACCCCGTGAGCTTTGGACACATAGCACCTGGCCCACAGGAGACTTAAAAGAGTGGATCCAACCAATTCATGAATGAACAACTTGCAATGGATTTTATGCTTTTCAAAGAGCTGTCAGTCCCCACCACTCTTATTACCCCTACTACATGGATGAAGAAACACTGGCTAGATGTGGTCACTTGAAGCAGGTAGCAATACCTGCTTCAATAAATGGCAGGGCTGGGTCTTATCCTGGGACTCCACTAAGGAAAAGCACAAGTGGATTTTGCTAGATTTTTCCATGTAGCCATCACTTTCAGCTTTGGGGAAACCCCAGTAATAATTAGGTTGGAGCCATATTTTCTTTACCTGGTTGGTAAGGCAGACCAAGAATAGAACTAATATGCATTGGGCACCTACCATGTGCCGAGCTCTGGGGAAGGCATTTTTATATCTGAACTCTTTTAATCCTCATAACCAAGTGGGAAGTTTCATCCCAATTTAGTAAATGAGAAAAGTGAGCTAGTTGTTCAAGTCCCACATTTTGTTATGTGGAGCATCAGACTCTGTCCGGAGATGGGCTGCCTTCTTGAAGGAAGGAGTGGTGGCTCTTGCATTTGTCCTCTGCTGGAGTCTGACCTGACAGCAGCTTATTCAGCCCTCATCACATGCTGCCTCCTTCCTTGGTGTCTCCAGCCCTGCCCAGTGTGTCTGCAGATGGTATTTTTATTGCTGTGGACACAGAACTAGACTCTTCCCAGTCAGTGCCATCTGCCTGCCCAGTGGACACTGGAGGCTCTTCACAGCACATACCATCCAGAGGCACATTCCATGCACTGCTCAAAGGTAGCGTTGTATGGGCCCACGTGTGTGCACTTGCCCAGGCATCCTAGCGCCCAGGCGAGGCCCCTGGGATGAGACAGTCTGTCAGAATGCCTCTCAGGAAAGAGATTGGTGTGATTGTCCCTGTTGTCTGTCCACAAATGTCTCTGTGCAGTGCCCTGGTGCTGGAGGCTGGCTGCTCCCTCCGTGTGCACTGAATGGGGCGGCTACAGTATTACAGCCAATGACTTCATTAATTGGTCCACTCACACATTCCACCCGCCACTTACTGAGCATCTGCTGTGTGTCACTCAGCCTTGTCCCTAAGGAGCTCAGAATCTAATGGGAAACATACAGAAGGTAAAAGACTGTTACCATTTAATTTGTAAAGAGATGAAAAATTGTCCAGAATTTACTATAGCTGCTGCTGCCTTCTAAGGAGAGTGAGATAATCCATAGGAAGGAAACCCTTTAAGTTTAAGCCTTCCTTCTTTTGTAGATTCTTTCCTAATGGGCTCAGGCAAGGTTAGCTTACTCACTCTTCTGTAGTCACACCCATGGTGGCAGAGGTCACTTCTGTTGTAACTGTCCACCTATTTGTCACTATCTGCATCAGATTATGAACTCTTTGAGAGTTTGAATATTGCCTGATCTTTTTGACTTGTGGAAGTAGTATGGTTTTGGAAACAGAGACACCCAGATTTGAATCCCAGAGCTGCTAGTTACTAATTCAGGGTTAGGACAAGGGTGAGGAGAGTGAGGCACTCACCTTGGGTGCAGATTTAAAGGGGCATCAACAAACTCAGTAATCAAGGTAAATAATATTTTAGTGCAATATTTAAAATAAAATCAGCATTAATGTAAAAAATCCACCATGAACAAAATTTTAGATAAAGACAGGATCTGACCCAGAACTTACATGACTTACTTCAATTGCCTCTTTGTAATATTAAGTTTTCATTAATTTGGATTAATTTCTGCATTAATACTGGCTTTAAAAAATATTTCCCTCAAGGAGCTCATGTTCTAGTGGGGTAGGTAGATATGTGCACAAATAAACGTAACACATACTGTAAGGGAATGTACAACATACGTGTGCAAAAGGCACAACTCAAAAGGGTTGCTGTGGCTGATTGTGGGGTGAATGTTGGGAAACACCATTGAGAAGTGGTGACATTTGACCTAGGTTTTGAAGGATAAGTAAGAGTTCAACAGCTGCTTGAGAGGTGGATAGTGGAAGGGGGGTAGAGGGAATTGCCAGAGAAGAAGCAGAAAAGCATGGGAGTGCTGGTATATCTAGGGAATGTCTAATGGGTTGGCTATTAGGTTTGGTGAGGGCTGTTCAGCTGTTAAGAGAAATCATTATTTCCATTCTTGATGTATTGTGTTTCAAAGAACATTCAAGGGAAGTTTTTCTGCAGGCAGTTAAGATCCTGGGAGTGAGAATAGTAGAGAGGTTTTGGAGTCAGAGGTAGTAAAAGGTAGGAGATAAAGGCATGAAAGAATGCTTCTCAAGGGAATTGTGCTGGCTGTCTGGCCCTTTACAGAAAAACTTAGCTGACCCCTGGTCTGTTACTTAACAGGCATGCGTTAAGTTCCTTATGTAATTATGTCATTCAACCCTCACAACAGTCCTGTGTGATAGATTTTATTAGTTTATTATCTCTCATTTTAGAGATGAAGACCTTAGTGAGGTTAAGTAATTTGTCCAAGATTACATACTATGAGAGTCACTGGAATCTAGGAAAGAGTTGAAGTCATAGGAAATTGCCAAGGGAGAGGGTAGAGAGGCTAGAATATTTGTTTTAAACCTCTTTCAAAAAGGTCACAAACTTCTTGGGAAATCTGATGAAAGCTAAGGACACCCCTTCTCCTCCCTTGTCCCAAGCACATATATATGTAATATTCTTCATACATTTTCAGGGAGTTCATGAAACTCCCAAAGTCACCTGTGATATTGTGACTTACAATAGAAATATATATTTGGTCTTTGTCCCCAATTCTGGCACAGAACTCCTAAGTGATAAGAGCAATAAAGGTGTCTTGATAGTCATTTTTTTCCACTGACAATCCTTTCCCCTTTTATTGAATATATATATATATATATATTTAACATCTTTACTGGTATATAATTACAATGGTGTGTTAGTTTCTGCTTTGTAACAAAGTGAATCAGTTATACATATGCATATGTCCCCATATGTCTTCCATCTTGCATCTCCCTCCCTCCCACCCTCCCTATCCCACCCCTGTAGGTGGTCACAAAGCACTGAGCTGATCTCCCTGTGCTATGCGACTGCTTCCCACAGGCTGTTTTACATTTGGTAGTGTATATATGTCCATGCCACTCTCTCACTTTGTCCCATCTTACCCTTCCCCCTCCCCCCCATATCCTCAAGTCCATTCTCTGGTAGGTCTGCATCTTTATCCCCATCTTGCCCCTAGGTTCTTCATGACCATTTTTTTGTTGTTGTTTTATAGATTCCATATATATGTGTTAGCATATGGCATTTGTTTTTCTCTTTCTGACTTACTTCACTCTGTATGACAGACTCTGGGTCCATCCACCTCACTACAAATAACTCAATTCTGTTTCTTTTTATGGCTGAGTAATATTCCATTGTATGTATGTGCCACATCTTCTTTATCCATTCATCTGTTGATGGACACTTAGGTTACTTCCATGTCCTGGCTGTTGTAAATAGTGCTGCAATGAACATTGTGGTACATGACTGTTTTTGAATTATGGTTTTCTCAGGGTATATGCCCAGTAGTGGGATTGCTGGGTCATATGATAGTTCTATTTTTAGTTTTTTAAGGAACTTCCATACTGTTCTCCATAGAGGCTGTATCAATTTACATTCCCACCAACAGTGCAAGAAGGTTCCCTTTTCTCCATACCCTCTCCAGCATTTATTGTTTGTAGATTTTTTGATGATGGCTATTCTGACCGGTGTGAGATGATATCTCATTGTAGTTTTGATTTGCATTTCTCTAATGATTAATGATGTTGAGCATTCTTTCCTGTGTTTGTTGGAAATCTGTATATCTTCTTTAGAGAAATGTCTGTTTAGGTCTTCTGCCCATCTTTGGATTCAATAAGTGGTGCTGGGAAAACTGGACAGCTACATGTAAAAGAATGAAATTAGAACATTCCCTAACACCATACACAAAAATAAACTCAAAATGGATTAAAGACCTAAATGTAAGGCCAGACACTCTCAAACTCTTAGAGGAAAACATAGGCAGAACACTCTATGACATAAATCACAGCAAGATCCTTTTTGACCCACCTCCTAGAGAAATGGAAATAAAAACAAAAATAAACA
>NW_006773642.1:1175347-1191821 GCF_000442215.2 Lipotes vexillifer | reverse complement strand
TGTTTCTTTTTATGGCTGAGTAATATTCCATTGTATGTATGTGCCACATCTTCTTTATCCATTCATCTGTTGATGGACACTTAGGTTACTTCCATGTCCTGGCTGTTGTAAATAGTGCTGCAATGAACATTGTGGTACATGACTGTTTTTGAATTATGGTTTTCTCAGGGTATATGCCCAGTAGTGGGATTGCTGGGTCATATGATAGTTCTATTTTTAGTTTTTTAAGGAACTTCCATACTGTTCTCCATAGAGGCTGTATCAATTTACATTCCCACCAACAGTGCAAGAAGGTTCCCTTTTCTCCATACCCTCTCCAGCATTTATTGTTTGTAGATTTTTTGATGATGGCTATTCTGACCGGTGTGAGATGATATCTCATTGTAGTTTTGATTTGCATTTCTCTAATGATTAATGATGTTGAGCATTCTTTCCTGTGTTTGTTGGAAATCTGTATATCTTCTTTAGAGAAATGTCTGTTTAGGTCTTCTGCCCATCTTTGGATTCAATAAGTGGTGCTGGGAAAACTGGACAGCTACATGTAAAAGAATGAAATTAGAACATTCCCTAACACCATACACAAAAATAAACTCAAAATGGATTAAAGACCTAAATGTAAGGCCAGACACTCTCAAACTCTTAGAGGAAAACATAGGCAGAACACTCTATGACATAAATCACAGCAAGACCATTTTTGACCCACCTCCTAGAGAAATGGAAATAAAAACAAAAATAAACAAATAGGACCTAATGAAACTTAAAAGCTTTTGCACAGCAAAGGAAACCATAAACAAGACCAAAAGACAACCCTCAGAATGGGAGAAAATATTTGCAAATGAAGCAACTGACAAAGGATTAATCCCCCAAATTTATAAGCAGCTCATGCAGCTCAATAACAAAAAAACAAACAACCCAATCCAAAAATGTCTTGATATTCTTAACAAACTCCTTTCAACCACACCTGAGTTTATGTTAATGAGGTGGTTTTGGGAAAGCACCTAAAGATGGCGACTGGTTGCCAGGAAAACCAACCATGTGATTATAGGATTGGAACTTTCAGTCGTACCCGCCCTGACCTCCAGGGAGGGGAGAGGGGCTGGAGGTTGAGTCTGTTGCTGATAGCTAATGATTTAATCAGTCATTGTAATGGAGCCTCCATAAAAATTGGAAAGGACAGAATGGTACAGTTTTTACTGAGGATGAACCTACATTGACACATCATACTCCATGGTTTTTCTTAGGATTCACTCTTGGTGTTGTGCATTCTATGGGTTTGGATAAATGTACAGTGACATATATCAACCATTATAATGTCACACAGAGTGTTTTCACTGCCCTAAAAATCCTCTGTGCTCTGCCTATTTAACTCTCTTCCACCCCATCCCTGGCAACAACTAATCTTTCTATTGTCTCCATAGTTTTGCCTTTTCTAGAAGGTCATAGAGTTGGAATCATATAGTATGTAGGCTTTTCAGATTGGCTTCTTTCTCTTAGTAATATGCATTTAAATTCCCTTCATGTCTTTTCAGGGCCTGGTAGTTCATTACTTTCTAGCACTAAATAGTATTCTGTAGTCTGGATGTACCACAGTTTGTTTATTCATTCGCCTATTGAAGGACATTTGGTTGCTTCCAAGTTTTGGCAATTATGAATAAAGCTGCTGTAAATATCTGTGTGCTGGTTTTTGTGTGGATGTAAGTTTCCAACTCCTTGCATAAATATTAAAGAGCACAATTGCTGGATTGTATGTAAGAGTATGTAAAAAGCAACCAAACTGTCTTTCAAAGTGGAGGTACTATTTTGCATCCATACCAGCAATGTGCTCCACATCCTTGTCAGAATTTGGTATTGTCAGCCATTCTAATAGATGTGTAGTAGTACCTCATTGTTTTAATTTTCATTTCCCTGATGACATATGACATGGAGCATCTTTTCCTATGCTGTTTGCCATCTGTATATCTTTTCTGGTGAAGTGTCTGTTAAGATCTTGGCTCATTTTTAAAGTCATTTGTGTTTTAAGAGTTCTTTGTATTTTTTTGGTTAGCAGTCCTTTATCAGATGTGTCTTATGCAAATATTTTTTCTCAATCTGTGGCTTGTCTTCTCATTCTCTTGATGTTGTCTTCAAAAATTAAAGTTTTAAATTTTAATGAAATCCAGCTCATCAGTTATTTCTTTCAAGGACTGTATTTTTGCTGTTATAGTTAAAAAGGTATTACCATACCCAAGGTCATCTAGGTTTTCTCTTATGTTATCTTCTAAGAGTTTTATAGTTCTGTGCTTTACATTTAGGTCCATGATTCATTTTGAGTTGATTTTTGTGAAGGGTGTCTGGGTCTCATTGTGGCTTTAATTTTGTAGTTCTCTTATGACAAATGATGTTAAGCTCTTTTTGCACTTATTGGCTATTTGTATATTTACTTTTGTGAAATATTTATTCAAATCTTTTGCCCATCTTATTTGGGTTGTTTGTGTTTTTTAACGGTTAATTTGTAAGGGTTCTTTATATACTCATTTTTTTTCCCACATGGATATGCAGTGTGTCAGCACCATTTGTTGAAAAGACTTTTCTCATTGAATTGACTTGGTTGGTACTTTGGTAAAAAAATGAATTGGTACTATATGTATGGGTCTATTTCTGAACCCTCTATTTTGTTTCATTGATTTGTTTGTCTGTCTTATGTCAATACTACATTGTTTTGATTATGGTGGCTTTTTAGTGAGTCTTGAAATCAGGTAGTATAAATATTTCAACTTCTCTTTGTTTTTTTGAGACTTTGTTTTGGTCATTCTAGGACTTTTGCCTTTCATATACAGTTTAGAATCAACTTGTTAGCTAGGATTTTGATTGGGATATCTTTATTTATAGATCAATTTGGAGGTATGGATACCTAACACTATTGCCTTTTTGAATCCATGAACCTGATGTTTATTTCTACATATTTAAGTTTTTAATTATTCTAAACAGTGCCTTGTAGTTTTCAGTGTGGTGGTCTTGCACATTTTTCATTAGATTTATTCCTAGTTACTTGATTTTAACATTGTTATTATAAATGGCATTGGTTTTTAAATTTTCATTTTCAATTAGTTGTTGCTAGTATATGGAACATCAACTAATTTTTGTATGTTGACATTGTATTCTGAATAACAGCCAATTTTACTTAATAATCTTTGTTTTTGGAATCCATAGGGTTTTTCTGCACACATAGCGATTCTTTTGTGTATGACTACTGTTTTACTACTTTCTTTCCAATCTGTATGCCTTTTATTTCTTGCCTTATTGCAAGTCAGTAGTCTTTTAAAGAAACATATACATGTATTATATGTAATTATTTTATTTTACTTTATTTTATTTTAGTATTTGTTACCTTTCATATGTATGCCTTTGTCTCTTCTGCTCTTGGCCGCTGCTCTTTAAGAGATCTGTCTCCATCCTTCTGCCCTGTTCTTGGTGTTCAGATATTCACTGCGGTGCTCTTGGTGAAGGCCTGGAAGATCTGGGAGGGAGTTCTCCCAGTTTATTTGCCTGTCCCCATTTTTTGGAAGGCCACTGCTGAGTACTCTGTGAAATCCCAGAGTGGCTCAGAGGGATTTTCCTCAGTTCTCCTGGTCCTGCCTCAGCATAGGTCCCTGCCTTGTACTAGGTAAGTCTCCATGCATTTCACAGGGATCTCTCTCAGACTCCTGACCCATTATAAGCCTTTGGAATGCCATCCCCATGCACTTGGTGAAGGCCTGCTGCAAAGAATTTGTTGGTGGGGTCAGGTTTACCCTGTGACTGAGACCCCAAGAATTCTGATCCACTGCCTCACCCTACACCCAGATGTTAACAGTTCATTGAAAGTTCAGCTGGTTTCTCTTTTCCGTAACTATGTTGAATCTTTGTCTTCTCACCCAGGAAGAGTTTGCCACTTTCTGGAATTTAGTTCATTTGGGTTTCTTTATGTTGTCACCTCTCTGATGTGCTTCTAAAAAACTATGATTTTGTAGCATACCTGGCTTGGTCTTGTTGTTATAGTGGAAACAGTAGTCTCTTCTGACTCTCTACATCCTAACTGGAACTGCATCAAACTTTTTAACAAATACCCTGCACCATGAGTATTATTATTTCCGTTGAGTTCTTGCGGCAAAGCCCTGCTAAACTTTCAACACCAGTGAGTTCTCACTTATCATCCTCCACACCCCTTCCCCACCCCATCAGTCACTTGATTGCTGAGTCTTAAATACCCATAGAATGTACCAGACTCAGCTTTTGTGTAGGATTCAAAGAGTTCTCAGGAAAAATGGTTTTGGTTATGAAAGAAAAGAGTCCAAGGAAGCAGGTGCTGGCGTGATGGTCAGGACCGGGTACCCTCTAATTTGTGGGCTTTGTGTTTTGAGAGAGAATGAAAACTTCTAGCCTGTGACACACCCTGGCCAGGACTTGTTACAGCAGCTAATGTTTATCGGCCATAATATTTTTCATGTCCTGTTTCAGGCTGCCTGCAGTCTTGTCCCCAATAAGAGGATGTGTCACAGCAGAAGTGGGTAAAATAGGAATAATAAAACTTATCCTACAGGGCTCATAATGATGAAATGAGGTAATGTTTATGACACGGATGGCATGTAATAGGTGCTTAATAAATACAGCCTCTTATTATCTTTAGTTAGAAGAAAGGGGCTCTCAGAATTGAGGACGTTTCTTATTTTCACTAGAGACTATATGGGACTGTTCAGAACTTGTGTAGCTGAAGTAACTCAATTTAAACCTCACCCCACTGGATTCAAACCTAGTTAGAGAACTGGTGGGGTGTGCCCAACAGTAATCTGTATTCATCATCAACCGTGGAGCCTCCTGCAAAAAGCTCATCCAAGGGAAGAAGGAGTCAGGAGCATAAGCTTGGTCCAGGCCTCAGGGGCAACTCTAATACTGTTCTCACTTAGATTTCTTTTCTGCTTCAGCCCTTGTGGATTCCTGTCTTTGTCCTTAGAAGAGAGGGTGCTGTGTGTAAAAACAGTTCTTCTTTTTATTTTTATATCATTTTGCGTTGAAATCCGGATCTCAAAGAGATCTGCACTCTCAGGTTCATTGCAGCATTAGTCACGATAGCAATATATGGAAACAACCTAAATATCCTTCAAAAGATGAATGAATAAAGAAAATGTGGTATATACATAAAATAGAATATTATTCAGCCTTAAAAAAGAAGGAAATCCTGCCATTTGTGACAACATGGATGAACCCAGAGGACATTATGCTAGGTGAAATAAGCCAGTCACAGAAAGACAAGGACGGCATGAGTCGTCTTATATTAGGTATCTAAGTTAGTCAGAATCATAGAATCAGAGAGTAGAATGGTGGTTGCCAGGGACTGGGGAGAGGAATAAATGGTGAGTTGTTGCTCAATGGGTATAAAGTTTTAGTTACGTAAGATGAATAGGTTCTGGAGATCTGTTATACAACATAGTGCTTGTGTCAACAATACTCTACCCTTAAACATTTGTTAAAAAGGGTAGATCTCATGTTAAGCATTCTTACGACCCACACAGAAAAAGACTAAGGAAACTTTTGGAGGTGATGGATATGTTTATTACCTTGATTGTGGTGATAGCATCACAGGTGTACGCATATGTCCAAACTCATCAAATTGTATACATTAAGCATGTGGTTTTTTGTACATCAGTTATGGTTCAATAAGTCTGTTGAAATAAAATTAAATAAAATAATTCTCTGATGCTGAGTCCATTACCATATAACTTTAGAATCAGTGCAATAGACTGTGGCATGAGGGTAGGAGAGAGGAGTTCTCCAACTTGTTGGGGGCAGCACATATCTTAGCAAGGGGTTTGGCTGAGTGGCCGACATCAGTGGGTAGAGGCAAACTCTTTAGCTGCAGCACCAACCATGGTGTCTTTTCAGGGTCTTCCCAACTTAGGGATACCTCCTTTCTCTAGGCCTGACTCTTCTATTTTTCTTAATGTCAATGGGATGGAAATTTTGGGCCACTAGAGACAGAGATTGGTCTCACCCAAGTTTTATTCACTGTCAGATTCAATGCTAAGACAGAGGGGTTGTCCTCGTGGCAGAGTCTCTCATGGTTGAGTCTTCCCCCAGCCAAGAGAGAGGCCTCCTCTGACCATTTTCACTGTTTGCTTTGGCGCAGAAATTGTGGACTCAAGGTAAAATTCAATTAGACTTTATGTTGTGTCATTTGGGACATAGGGAAAAGTTTCTCTTTATTTATGAAGATGAACATTTCAGAAGAGCAGAAAACACTTCTGAGATCAGAGGAGGGCTGTGTGTGGGTTTAGTGGACGGCACCCCTTTCCATCAATGCAGACATGTGGATATCTTAGAGGAAAGGGGGTTTACCTTGGATTTATTAGTTCCCCTGTGCCTCTAGGGTGGAAGAACCCTATCCAGGCTGGTGCCAGGTGTTTCAGGCCCCACTGAGGGATTTTCTTGAGACTCCCCACCAGGGTACATGGTACCAGCAACTTCATTAGGTGGCAGTGTCAGGAGCTTTAATGGGGGTTGACAGTTGCAGCAGTATGAGCAGCAGCATGAAGCAGGGTTGGTGGCTTTGAGAGCATCAAGGAACAAAGCCTCTGCCACAGTTCACCATGCTGTTGCTGGCGTGTTCTGGCTGCATGGTGGCAGGAGGCACAGTTACGTGACTTGCCACCCAACAGAGGCCCGAGCGCTAACAAAGGATGACACATCAGGAGAAAAGGAAACTGGTGAACACTATATGGTGGTGGGCAGAACTCGATTATGTGCCCATGTTTGGTCATCCTGCCCCATTAGCTCAGACTGGAAACTTTGAAAAGGGTTTTATTAATTTCCTAGAGCTGATGTAAAAAATTACCACAACTGGGTGGCTTAAAGCAGGAGAAATTTATTCTCTTACACTTCTGTAGGTCAGAAATCTGCACTCAAGGTGTTGGCAGGGCTACACTTCCTCCAAGGCTCTAGGGGACAGTTTGTTCTTTGCCTCTTCCAGGTTCTGGTGGCTGTTGGTATTCCCTTGTGGCTGCCTTACTATAATCTCTACCTCTGTCTTCACATTGCCTTCTCCTCTGTGTGTTTCAAATCTCCCTGTGCCTTTTTCTTATAAGGATACTTGTCATTGGATTTTGGGCCCACCCAGATAATCCAGAATGATCTCATCTCAAGATTCTTAGTTTCATTACCTCTGCAAAGACCCTTTCCCCAAATATGGCAATATTTACAGCTTCCAGGGATTTGGTATGGACATATCTTTTTGGAGACCACCAGTCCAACCCACTGAACAGGGTCAGAGGCCTAATATTGGTCTGGCTGATGAGATGCAGCTAGAGGGATGGTCCTTCTTTTATTCTGTGCTGCTGTGTCTAGCCTCGTGCATTATCCCCCTCTTCAAGCAGACAACCAGCTTGATACCCTTCTTGGCTCTGTCCCTCAAACACAAATGTGCAATGACATACCACCTTCTAAAAACTTTCTTTACCTTTTGATCAAAGAGCCATTTGCTGCTTTTTAGGAAGCCTTGAGGCCCCTTCTTTACCAAATGATTAACACATATAATATATACTTGTGTGTGTGTGTGTGTGTGTGTGTGTGTGTGTGTGTGTGTGTGTTCAAAGATTGTCCTCTTGCAGCAAATGACTTGGGGGACCAACACCTTCCCCATGTCTATGGGCTCATTGGCGTTCTTTCACCCTATGTGTAGGCATCATCTGGCAACATTTGTATTTTTGGGCCTAGAGCAACGAGCTGGTGGTATAAGGAAAAGAGGATAGCTCTGTAGTCAGACCTGCATTGAATGTGACCTGGGCCACTTGGCTCTGCTGTGGGACTCTGGGCGTGCCACTGAGCCTTTCAGTCTCCTTATCCTGAGAAAAGGGATAATAATTTCTATTTATATGATTGTGGTGGGATTAAAAGAAAAAAAATGCATGTGTGGCACCTGGCACAGAGGAGGTGCTTAATAAGTTAGTTCCTTTTATCCTTTATTTCATGTCATTTGTGTGTCTTGAGAAATCGCCTTTCTGTCCCCCAAAGACATAACTCACTTCTAGTACTTTAGCTCCAAAGACAAACACACAAATTGTTCAGCAGCGACCAATTTTGTGCCATGGCAACCTGCTGTTTTTAATTATCCGCCTTACTGTGTAACAGCTGTGGGGCACTTGGTCTGGCCACATGTAATCGAGTCTTGTGACGTGCCCCAGATGTGGAGGTGTTCTGCCAGGTGTTTATTTGGAGTATATAAGGGGGAATTTAGCACACAGCCTTTCTCCCTCCCCTGCTCCTCCTTCCCCACGCTCCACCCCAAATGCTCTTTTAGGAAAGGTCTAGGCCTTGGCCCTCAGCTCCAGGCCTGGGCCTTAGAACCAGTGTTTTGAGTTCAGAGTCTTTTTAACTGGGCTTCCTACCTCTCTGGGGTTCCCCAGCTCCCTGGAGACTTGCTCTGTTAATTAGGAAAACCACTGCTACTGCTTTGAGAAGGAGCAGTGCAATGCCTTGGGCCTTGCCACCTTCTGCAGTGGTCTAGGTCAAGTGTTCTTGGCTTTCACTTGGCTGAGCCAGGTCTTGCTTGGTGACTTCACTTTCTGAGCAGAAGCTTATCTTCCTATGAGGGAGGTAGCACTTTGCTTTCAAACTGTGGCTTGAACAATTAAAAAATATATTATTTAGAATCTAGGAGGCCAGCCTTGAACTCAATACCGAGTGGCTTCCTCCAACAGCTCTGGACTGAATGCATGTTCTTTCTCATTCTGCAGCTGCACTGGTGCCATACCTGGACCTGGGATCTGGCTACCACTGAGTAAGAATGGGGTAGCTGTTGTGAAAGTGCTGCCTTTGGAAGTGGAAATGTGATTTTTGGAATTGTCTTACTTTTCTTTGTAAATTTGGGACAAGTCCTTTGGATCACTGATTTCCTAGCCCCCCCTCCCCCTTTTTCAATTTCGGGGTAATTTGTTGAAAGAATTGAGCAAATTTAGCCATAAAAAAAGAATGAAATAATGCCATTTGCAGCAACATGGATGCAACTAGAGATTATCATACTAAATGCAGTAAGTCAGAAAGAGACAGATATTATATGATATCACTTATATGTGAAATCTAAAATATGGTACAAATGAATCTATCTACGAAACAGAAATAGACTCACAGACATAGAGAACAGACTCGTGGTTGACAAGGGTCGGGTGGTGGGAGAGGGATAGATTGGGAGTTTGGGGTTAGTAGATGCAAACTATTACAAATAGAATGGATAAACAACAGGTCCTACTGTATAGCACAGGGAACTATATTCAATATCCTGGGATAAACCATAATGGAAAAGAATATAAAAAAGAATGGATATATGTGTATAACTGAGTCACTGCTGTACAGCAGAGATTAACACAACATTGTAAATCAACTATACTTCAATAAAAAAGAAAAATAATTGAACAAATTTAGCTGATGGTGGCTGGTATGAAACTGGATTGAGGTCATCATTTAATTCAGTTTCACTTTTAACCCAGTCTAATCTACTTCATTTATACATTCAACAATTAGTTTCTGATCACTTACCATATGCCAGACACTCTTCTAAACACTGGGGAAATGACTGCATGTAAAGCAAAGTTCTGCAATCATGGAGCTTATAATCTGGTAGGGAACAAAAATAAGCAAAACAAATAAATATATGCTATTTTTAAAGGTATGGTAAGTGCTAAATAAAAATAAATCAGCATGGGAGAATAGAAAACAAGGATTTGTTATTTTAGAAAACTTGCAAAACAGTAGATCCAACAAGGTAGAAGTGTGTATTTTTTTCTCATACAAGATCACACAGTCCATTGCTGGCAAGCCAGCTCCCAAATCATCAGACACCTAGCACCTTTTATCCTCTTGTTCCACCATTTCAATATGTGGCTTGCACATCCTGGCCCTTCATGGCTGCTTCATCTCCAGCCATCATGTCTGCATTCTAGCAGGAAGGAGGAAAGAAAAGGAGAAGGGCATGGCTCTCTTGGAAGATATTTCCTGGAAGTTGCGCATATAACCTCTATTTTCATTTTCTTGGCCAGATCTTAGTCACGTAGCCACGTAGCCACGTAGCCACAAGAGAGGCTAAGGAAATGTTTTCTCTATTCCCAGTAGCTACATGCTACTGGAGTCTTTTTCATAAAAAAAAAATAGAAGAATGGATATTGGTGGATAACCATAGGTGGTGAGAAAAGACCTCTCTGAGGAGGCATCATTTGAAAAGAGACCAGAATGACATGACTTTCATCCAGTCCATTTAATAAATCAAATCACCTGAGTGCCTTCTCTGTGCTTCTCTGAATAATAATATGTAGTCTTGTCCTCAATGCTTGCAATCCAGAGCACAGGTGGCAAATTGGAGGTGCAGGGCAATATCTGCCAGAAGGTGAAATTTGTTTGGCTAACATGTGTATTAATAATTAGGAAATTTCACATAAAAGTCAGATTTCTAGCTTTCATTAAAACTTGAGAAGATCTGGTAATATAGGGTCTGCATTCTCATATGACTGGAGCTGAATAGCGACTGACATTTTCAAGTTGGTCCTGAGCACTCCAGTTCGCCCCAGGCTCCCCCTTTTCCAACTGTCCCACACTGGCTTGTTTCCCTCTTTTTCTTTACCTGCCTGGCCCCTGTAAGCATCTGAGTTTCCAGTCCATGGTCCAAAGGGGGAGAAACCAATTAATAAAATAAAATAATTAAAATAAAACAGGTTTCATTATTTGGTTTGTTTCTCCCACCATCGAGGATCCACATCTATCTATTTCTTGCTGAAACCTGAGTGCCCAAGAGAATTACAGGAGTTTCAGTCAAATTCACTCTGAAGTTCTGTTTTTCTTGATCACATGACATGGTGGGTAAAACATCAGGCCTTGAGTCAGAAGACTTGAGTTCAGGTTCTGCCCCTTATAGCTAGCTAGGTGAATACTCTTGGAAAAATTCCCTCCCCTCTCTCCTAGAGACTCAGTTTCCCTATCTGTAAAGGAGTGAGTTTAAGTTGTCAGTCCTGGTCTACTGGTCTTCCAGGATTTGGGAAAAAATAAACGAAATAAAATAAGTGGAAAAGATTTATAAGGTGAAGGTGCATCATTCTGGCAAGGAGCAGAAAGCTATTCAGACTCTAGACGCAGAAGGGACCCCCTAGGAATGACACAGGAATGGAGCATAGCCTCACCTGTGGGAAGTGGAGCTGAGAACTGGGAAACCATTAGAAAATGAAGTGGCTGCTTTCTTCCTTTCTCTCTGGGACCACATGAGTTCTTTTATTTTATTTTCTCTGTTTATCTAAGCCAATCTTCCTCTTCTTTACAGACTGTTCTTTTTTTCCTTTTTCTTATTATATACAAGTCCCAAAAGGGTAGCCCCAGCTCTAATGCTACATGACATTTAGTTTTACTGCCCACCATCAATTAATAAAAGTTTCTGCATCTCTTACTTCAGACTTTGAAGAGAAAGATTCTTAATTGATACATTGATTTCCCCTGGGTTAAATGACAAGCCAAGGTCCACTGACCGGAGATTGTGGAAGTAGGTGCACATAGTTCAAATATGGTGGTTTAGGCCCAGCCCTTTAGTAGGTGCTAAGTGTAGCCATTCCTAGAGCAAGGGTTGTGGCTGGGCAAGGACATCAAGTGTGTCTTCTGCAACATAAAATGTTTAGTATTACAACTATGATTCTGTCTTGAATGGCTCAGCTGACAGTTCTTCTGGCAAATTGGGTGGAGGGCTCTTCCTAAAGACACAAACCATCCGAGACAACTAATGAAAACATGATCATTTCCAGGTTATGGATGTGTACTAAAGTTCTTTGAAAAATTGTGCTACCTCGCTGCTCTACAGAACATACTTAATCTATAGCTGCTGCTAACTTTTGGGCTCCAAAAGAGGGAATTGTGTACAAAGAGACAGACTAAGGAAATGAAGTGAGGGTTTCCATGGCTACTGGCTTGAGTGTGCGTAGGACAAAAGTTTTTGAACTGAAAAGTATCAATTCATCCAAAATATTTTTCCTCTTCTATTTCACTTGCTTACTTGGTATGCAGAGAAACAGAGCAGGGAATGTTCTGGTACAAATATATAGCCTGAGGGAGTCAGAACTTTTCCAGCTGCCAGGAACATCCCAAACAGAGCCTTGAGTGTTCAGCAAACTTCAGGGACACTCTGAACCAGCTTGGGTAAATGCGAAGATAAGGAGTTTGGGTCTCATTCCTGATGGTCCCTAACTGAGTGATGTTGGATGGATTACTTTACCTCTCTGAGTTTAGATGTCCCATCTGTAAAAGAAAGAAATGCTGGTTGAATCTAAACCCTTAATTGAGGTTGGTGCTAACAACCTATATCAGCTAAGATTAGACTCGTCTGCAAATGAAAGAAACTCAAGAGTGGCTTTAGTGCTGAAGGTTTTTTTTTTTTTTTTTTCCTTGCGTTATGCGGGCCTCTCACTGCTGTGGCCTCTCCCATTTGCGGAGCACAGGCTCCGGACGCGCAGGCTCAGCGGCCATGGCTCACGGGCCCAGCCGCTCCGCGGCACGTGGGATCCTCCCGAAACGGGGCACGAACCCGCGCCTCCTGCATCGGCAGGCGGACTCCCAAGCACTGCGCCACCAGGGAAGCCCCAGTGCTGAAGGTTTTATTCTTTTGAGTAAGAGGCAATGATGATGTGATGCAATCAGCAGAGACTCAGGCTTCTCCTTCCTGTTTTCTGATCCCCTATCGCTAGGGTGTGGCCCTCATCCTCAGCGGCCAAAGTATCTGGCAGGATTCTAGCTATTATATTTATGTTCCAGGCCAGAGGATGAAGGTTGGTGCATTTCTGTAATTTCCTCCCCTTGTGTGTGGGCTGGACCTAGTGACTCACTTCTGTTGAAAAGAGTACAGCAAAAGTGATGTGATGTCATTCCTGAGATTAGGTTACATAAAGACTGTAGCCTCTCTCCTCTCCTCTCCCTTCCGTGCTCCTCCCCTTTCTACTTTCCTTCTCTCTCTCTCTTTTCTTCTCTTCACTCTGGGCTTCCCTGGCGCGGGGAGAAGTGAGCTGCCATGATATGAAGCAGCCCAATGGGGAGGCCCAGGTGGAAAGGAGCTGAAGCTTGCCAACGGCCACAAGGGTGAGCTTAGAAGCAGATTCTCCAGCCCTAGTTGCACCTTGAGACAACTGCAGCCCTGGCTGATAGCCTAACAGCAACCTGAGTGACCTTAAACTAGTACTCTGCTAACGTGCACTCAAGATTCCTGATGTGCAGAAACTTTGGGATAAGAAATGCTTGTCATTTTCAGCTGCTAAATTTTGGGGTCATTTGTTCTGCAGCAATAGAAAACGAATTCACCCTGCAACTGTTTTAGACGCATTCAGTGAACTTTGGGTACATATAGAGACCCTCAGAGACAGCCTAACAGGAAATTGGACTTTGAACTTCTGGTTCTCCCAGGCAGCACATGAGCAGTGTTTGGGCCAAAGGTTTGCTCAATTTCCTATCACTTGGATATTTTCCTAAAATTTGCTTAGAGGAAAAGAATGAAACCACCACAAGCATTCCATGCACAGAGCAGACCTGTCTTAGCACACATTCTCAGAGCCTGCTCTGTGCATGCCATGGTTTGACCTGTGCTCTGGAGCACGGTGCATAGATCTGGTACAGACATGGCAGATAGATGGTGCTAACTCTGCTTGCTCTTGCTGGTTCCAGTGTTGCTTAGAAGCAGGCTCTCTGGCTCCAGGGTCTCCATGGCTAGCGTCAGCCCTGCTCAGGGGCCAGCACACAGACTGCCTTCATGCAAAGCACACAAGGGCTCCTTCACTGGATGTTGTAGCCCTGCCAGGGGGCTAGGCCTGGAGACTGGAGCAGGCTGGCTTTCAGCTCCCATGTGTTTTCCTGGCCTCTGTGCGAGGCATAGGCTGCACCACTGTAGGTGGCGATGCTACCTCCAAGGATCAGCCTTAAAGAGATGATAAATAAACCACTTGGTTCTTTTCACAGTGCTGATCTTATTTTTTTTTAAATTGAAGTATAGTTGATTTACAATATTGTATTAATTTCAGATGTACAGCAAAGTGATTCAGACCTGTCTGTTTATATCTATGCATATATATTCTTTTTCAGATTCTTTTCCATTATAGATTATTACAAGATATTGAATAACCCTGTGCTATACAGTAAATCTTTGTGGCTTATCTATTTTATATATAGTAGTGTATATCCGTTAATCCCAAATGCCTAATTTGTCCCTCCTCCCCTTCCCATTTGGTAACCATAAGTTTGTTTTCTATGTGAGTCTGTTTCTGTTTTGTAAGTAGGTTCATTTGTATTATTTTTTTAGATTCCACACATAAGTGATATCATATGATATTTGTCTTTCTCTGTCTGATTTATTTCACTTAGTATTATACTCTCTAGGTCCACCCATATTGCTACAAATGGCACTATTTCATTCTTTTTTATGGCTCAGTAATATTCCATCACACACACACACACACACACACACACACGCACACACCACATCTTCCTTATCCATTCATATGTTGATGGACATTTAGGCTGCTTCCAGGTCTTGGCTATTGTAAATAGTGCTGCTGTGAACATTGGGGTGCATGTATCTTTTCAAATTAGAGTTTTCATCTTTTCCAGATACATGCCTAGGAGTGGGATTGCTGGATCATATGCTAACTCTATTTTTAGTTTTTTAAGGAACCTCCAGAATGTTTTCCATAATGGTTGCACCAATTTACATTCCCACCAGCAGTGCAAGAGGGTTCCCTTTTCTCCACACCCTCTTCAGCATTTATTATTTATAGACTTTTTGATGATGGCTATTCTGCCTGGTGTGAGGTGATACCCCATTGTAGTTTCGATTTGCATTTCTCTAATAATTAGTGATGTTGGGCATCTTTTCATGTGTCTGTTGGCCATCTATACGTCTTCCTTGGAGAAATGTCTATTTAGGTGTTCTGCCCATTTTTTGATTGGGTTATTTGCGTTTTTTTTTTTTTTGATATCGAGCTGTGTGAGCTGTTTGTATATTTTGGAAATTAATCCCTTGTTGGTTACATCATTTGCAAATATTTTCTCCCATTTCATAGGTTGTCTTTTTGTTTTGTTTATGGTTTCCTTTGCTGTGTTTGATTAGGTCCCATTTGTTTACTTTTGCTTTTATTTCTTTTGCTTTCAGAGACTGATCTAAGAAAATATTGCCACAATTTATGTCAGAGAATGTTTTGCCTATGTTCTCTTCTCGGTGTTTTATGGTGTCATGTCTTATATTTAGGTCTTTAATCCATTGTGAGTTTATTTTTGTGTATGGTGTGAGGGAGTGTTCTAACTTCACTGATTTACATGTGGCTGTCCAGCTTTCCAAACACTGCTTGCTGAAGAGACTGTCTTTTCTTCATTGTATATTCTTGCCTACTTTGTCGAAGATTAATTGACTGTAGGTGTATGGGTTTATTTCTGGGCTTTCTGTTCTGTTCCATTGATCTATGTGTCTGTTTTTGTGCCAATACCATGCTATTTTGATTACTGTAGCTTTGTATTATTGTCTGAAGTCTGGGAGGGTTATGCCTCCAGCTTTGTTCTTTTTCTTCAGGATTGCTTTTGCAATTCTGGATCTTTTGTGGTTCCATGTAAATTTTAGGATTATTTGTTCTAGTTCTCACAGGACTGATCTAAGCTCAGAAGAATGTCCTTCTGAAAATACAGTTTTTTTGATTTTTCACCTGTATAACTTGAGTGAAAAAAATAGATCATGAAACAGCATGATCCTGTTTATTAATAATTGTAGGCCCACATGTATAATTACAGTTTTCTTGTAGTATTAATTAGCATTTAGATGTTAATAACCTCTGGATAGTGGAAATTAGATAATGTTTACTTCATGTTTTTTTCTGTAGTATTACAGTCTTTTTTAAAAAACATAAGCATGTATTATTCTTTTAAACATACAATAATAATGTCTTATTTTCATTTAGAAAAAACACTATTTTCTCTTTCATTTGTATAGTGCTTTGCAGCTAAGTATAAGTATCTGCAGTTCACAGATGTAGCAACTGAGGCTCAGAGAGGTGGAGTGACTGGCCTATTCATAAAGAGAACCCTCCACTACACCTTTTCTCTTGTTCTCTCTGCCCACCCCCCAGGTGTCACCTGTCTAGAATGTTATATGACAACTATCAATCCTATATAACTTGGACTAGTCATTTCCCCTTTCAGTTTTCTCATCTGTAAGATGAGACTAGTGATAGCATCTACCTTATAGGGTTGTTATAGGGACTAAATTTGATAATGTGTGTGAAGCACTTAGCACAGCCCCTGGACCCCAGCATCAATAACTGTTAGCATTGGTTATTATTGGGTGACTTGGAGAAGGCATTTCCCCTCTCTGAGTCTGTTTCTTCAAAATCAAAATACATGGGTTAGATTGATGATTATTGAAAATTCTGCATTTCAGTTCTCTGTTTACAATTTTTTTTTTTTTTTTTTT